>NC_141006.1:62667868-62880655 GCF_052327205.1 Somniosus microcephalus | reverse complement strand
TGGGGGAATGGAATGAGGGAGAGAATGGATGGATGGTGGAGATGGATGAGGGGAGTGAGATGGATGGATGGGGGAATGGATGAGGGAGGAGATGGATGGATGGGGGGAATGGATGAGGGAGGAGATGGATGGATGGGGGAATGGATGAGGGAGGAGATGGATGGATGGGGGAATGGATGAGGGAGGAGATGGATGGATGGGGGAATGGATGAGGGAGGAGATGATGGATGGGGGAATGGATGAGGGAGGAGATGGATGGATGGGGGAATGGATGAGGGAGGAGATGGATGGATGGGGGAATGGATGAGGGAGGAGATGGATGGATGGGGGAATGGATGAGGGAGGAGATGGATGGATGGGGGAATGGATGAGGGAGGAGATGGATGGATGGGGGAATGGATGAGGGAGGAGGATGGATGGATGGGGGAATGGATGAGGAGGAGATGGATGGATGGGGGGAATGGATGAGGGAGGAGATGGATGGATGGGATGGATGAGGGTGGAGATGGATGGATTGGATGGATGAGGGAGGAGATGGATGGATGGATGGATGAGGGAGGAGATGGATGGATGGATGAGGGAGGAGATGGATGGATGGATGAGGAGGAGGAGATGGATGGATGGATGAGGGAGGAGATGGATGGATGGATGAGGGAGGAGATGGATGGATGGATGAGGGAGGAGATGGGATGGATGGATGAGAGGGATGGATGGATGAGGAGGATGGATGGGATGGATGAGGGGAGGGAGGAGGATGGATGGATGGATGAGGGAGGGAGGAGATGGATGGATGGATGGATGAGGGAGGAGATGGATGGATGGAGGGAGGAGATGGATGGATGAGGGAGGAGATGGATGGATGAGGGAGGAGATGGATGGATGAGGGAGGAGATGGATGGATGAGGGAGGAGATGGATGGATGAGGGAGGAGATGGATGGATGAGGGAGGAGATGGATGGATGGGGGAGGAGATGGATGATGAGGGAGGAGATGGATGGATGAGGGAGGAGATGGATGGATGAGGGAGGAGATGGATGGATGAGGGAGGAGATGGATGGATGAGGGAGGAGATGGATGGATGAGGGAGGAGATGGATGGATGAGGGAGGAGATGGATGGATGAGGGAGGAGATGGATGGATGAGGGAGGAGATGGATGGATGAGGGAGGAGATGGATGGATGAGGGAGGAGATGGATGGATGGATGGATGGATGGATGAGGGAGGAGATGGATGGATGGATGAGGGAGGAGATGGATGGATGAGGGAGGAGATGGATGGATGAGGGAGGAGATGGATGGATGAGGAGGAGATGGATGGATGGATGGATGAGGGAGGAGATGGATGGATGGATGAGGGAGGAGATGGATGGATGGATGGATGGATGAGGGAGGAGATGGATGGATGGATGGATGGATGGATGAGGGAGGGAGGAGATGGATGGATGGATGAGGGAGGAGATGGATGGATGGATGGATGAGGGAGGAGATGGATGGATGGATGGATGAGGGAGGAGATGGATGGATGGATGGATGAGGGAGGAGATGGATGGATGGATGAGGGAGGAGATGGATGGATGGATGGATGAGGGAGGAGATGGATGGATGGATGGAGGAGATGGATGGATGGATGGATGGATGGATGGATGGATGGATGGATGGATGGATGGAGGAGGAGGAGGAGGAAAGAGTGGAGATGGAGGAGTTGTTCTACCCAAAATTACAGGCAACCTTCAGCGGTTTTCAAGAGTAATGTAAAAGGTAACAGGGAGTGACTGAGACACAAAGTAAGTGCATAAGTAGCTCAATTCACAAGAAAGACTTGCATTTATATATAGCACCTAATCACGTTTCTCAGAAACATCCCACAGCACCCCAGATGCAGTGAATAATTTTGAAGTGGAGTGACTTGTATATGGGCAAATGCTTAGGCTAATTTGCATACTGCATTGAGATGAATGGCTTGTTAATTTAAAGGCTTTAAAAGGAGCAACCTTGGCCAGGACACTAGGAGAACACTCTGCTCTTTTGATTTGGTGTGATCAGATGCCCAACTGAACCACAGCAACACTCCGTTCTCATCTCAGGGACGGGATTTCCAACACTCCAGTACTGCACTGAAGTGTCAGCCTAATTTCATGTGCTGGAGTGAGACTTGAACCTACAAGCTTTTGATTTCGGGGCAAGATTCATACCAACTGACACAAGACAAGCTAACACATACCGATTATGGAGGAAACTCTACTACAGCTTTAAATGCAAAGCCAAGACCGAATCTTAGATTTTACATAACAATTTATTAAACAAGAAAGCTTTGGCATTAGTGCTTTGTAAAATTTAAAATAGTTAACTAAAAACTAACTTTTTGTTATCTACTGCAATTTCTTTGGTCTTAACAATTTCCAGTTAGGTCTATTGGTAGAACTGTCCTTCAAACTGTTGACCCAACCCAATCCCTTGCACCAACTGTTGGTGAATTTCTAAAGGTGTCAGGGAGCAGGTTCCCCTGGCAAATTTTGAATTTTTACATAAAATTGGTGCACACACTAGTTAATTTCAAACACTATAATGCTTCCCAATTGATAGATTTTTGATTTTTAAAAAAGGAAAAATAAAGTGACAGTTGGATATTCAGCAGACCAGCCAGACCATCAAGTCCCCAAAGCCATGTCAAGTCACTTCCAATCGGCCCAAAAGCACACAAAGACATTCTCTCTCACTCCAAGGCCCCCAGTTCATGATTGAACTCTCCTTCAACTGCCCACATGCCCAATTTATGCTGGTGCAGTTCTTCAATCCCCCTCCTGCCAGTCCATGCTGGCACTCTCCCTTCCTTCTTCCAGGCCATGGAGTTGTCATCAAGTTTCTGTCCATGTCATTAGGTTTCTGTATGTCAATTTGCTAGTACCTTATTTCTGTTGCCTTATATTAATGTTAAAAATATTTTTTGCAAATGGCAGCATTATTTTCCTTTGGATAGCTGACATTGGCCCTGATACTACACTTTGGGTAACTATTGTACAAACACTTAACATGTTCATCTGAAATTCCTCTCTGCTATTTTAGCAGAGATGTTAACTCGTGGCAGATAACACCTCTGCTGAAAAAGCTGACCGAGCATGTACCTTAAACATTGGTCCACTCTTACCTCAGAGTAATTGCAGGCCAATTGTTTTTTTGAACATATGACAGGGGACCTCATTGACTGGGTCAATATTTGCAGGTAAATGCTCAAACAGAAAAGTTTGAAAACCTTAGATGTAGAACAGTGTCATTCCCAGTAATAATCTCCAGATGGGGTTGTCAACTCTGGTTGGACGTATTTTAATAGGTTTCATTGCATGACCGCCCACCTTCAACCGCCCTACCATTGGTTGCTCTTGCAGCAGTCAATAATGGCAGCTACAATACCCACAATCCTCAGAGTTCCAGAAAGTGCTCTATCCATTTACCGGTTAGAGTACACATGCGCCAGGGCAGCATACATTCTGGGCATGTTGTGGCATTGCTGTTGGTTCAAATTTTGTGTGTCCCCAACCAGAAACATGAAATGACCACAAACTAAGTGTAAAATTTCGGTTTGCAATTCTCGAAGCAGTTTCCAGCAGATTAATCTTCTATTCCAGTACACTACAGGAGATATGCCGACAAGGTTAGATGAAGACGGGTGGGAGGAGGCTCGTGTTGAGCATAAATAGCCAGCATAGACCAGTTGGGCCAAATGGTCTGTTTCTGTGCTGTAGACTATGCAGCTACGTAATGCGGGAGGGTTGGCAGCCCTATCTCCAAATTAAATTAGTATTACAGACACTTATGTTAGACGCTTTAGTGAGGTTGTCAACACACATCATCAATTGAATAAAACATCCTGACCACCAATGTTGGCCATGACACTGGCTACCAAAACCCCTCCCCCCAGATAGCGACATACAGCGCTAGCTCAGCATTCTCAATTGATAAAAATGGCATTGCCATTTACACTAGAGTTGCCAACTCTCATTGGATATATTTCTGAAGGTTTGATCACGTGACATCTAATCAGGCGATAGCTGACCAAAAACAGAGAGGCCTCTTGATTTGACTTGTTAAGAAAACATCAAACAAAACTTAAGTTACAGTTGATTTATTAACCACCCAAAGGAGGAACAACTGCCTCGAGCCGTCTCAGCTAAGAGAGGAGAGGGGAGGGGAGGAAAGGATTGGTCTCTCCCTGCGACAAGAGGAAGAGGAGGAGCCAGAGAGGCAGAGTGGAGACCACCACTGCTGTTGCTTCTACTGAGGCGCCAAGAGAGAGAGAGAGAAAGAAAAGAGGAGAGGCTGATGACATTCCAGAATCGGCGTGGAGGCCAAATTGTCTTGGCGGCCATCGCGAAATGGGTGGAGCGGTGGTCTGGGGGCGATGCGGGGAGTTCTGCGGATGGAGAGGAGTGTCAGCCGGAGTCTGCTGGATCTGCACGGGCTCGCCATAGAAACATAGAAGATAGGAGCAGGAGTAGGCCATTCAGCCCCTCGAGCCTGTTCCACCATTCAATGCGATCATGGCTGATCATCCAAATTCAGTACCCTGTCCCTGCTTTCTCCCCATATCCCTTGATCCCTTTAGCCTCAAGAAATATATCCAACTCCTTCTTGAATATATTTAATGAATTGGCCTCAACTGTCTTCTGTGGTAGAGAATTCCACAGGTTCAACACTCTGGGTGAAGAAATTCCTCCTCATCAGTCCTAAATGGCTTACTCCTTATCCTTAGATTGTGACCCCTGGTTCTGGACTCCCTCACCATCAGGAACAGCCTTCCTGCATCTAGTCTGTCTAGTCCTGTTAGAATTTTATAAGTTTCAATGAGATCCCCTCTCATTCTTCTAAATTCTAGCGAATATAAGCCTAATTGACCCAATCTCTCTTCATACGTCATTCCTGCCATCCCAGGTATCAGTCTGGTGAATCTTCGCTGCACTCCCTCCATGGCAAGAACATCCTTCCTCAGATAAGGCGACCAAAACTACACACAATACTCAAGGTGTGGTCTCACCAAGGCCCTGTACAACTGCAGCTCCTGTACTCTAATCCTCTCGCTATGAAGGCCAGCATACCATTTGCCTTCTTAACCACCTGCTGCACCTGCATGCTTACTTACCTTCAGTGAGTGGTGCACAAGATCACCCAGGTCTCGTTGCACTTCCCCTTTTCCCAATCTATTGCTGTTCAGATAATAATCTGCCTTCCTGTTTTTGCCACCAAAGTGGATAACCTCGCATTTATCCACATTATACTGCATCTGCCATATCGCCCAACCTGTCCAAATCGTACTGGAGTTTCTCTGCATCCTCCTCACAGCACACACGCCCACCCAGCTTTGTGTCGTCTGCAAACTTGGAGATATTACATCTAGTTCCCTCGTCTAGATCATTAATATATATTGTGAATAACTGGGGTCCTAGCACCGATCCCTGCGGTACCCCACTAGTCACTGCCTTCCACTCGGAAAAAGACACGTTTACTCCAACTCTTTGCTTCCTGTCTGCCAACCAGTTTTCTATCCAAGTCAGTATCTTGCCCCCAATCCCATGTGCTTTAACTTTGCACGCTAATCTCTTATGCGGGACCTTATCGAAAGCCCTATGAAAGTCCAAATACACCACATCCACTGGTTCTCCTTTAGCTAGTCTACCAGTTACACCCTCAAAAAATTCTAGTAGATTAGTCAAGCATGATTTACCTTTTGTAAATCCATGCTGACTTTGTCCAATCCTGTCACTGTTTTCCAAGTGCTCTGCTATTACATCTTTTATAATGAACTCTAGCATTTTCCCCACTACTGATGTCTGGCTTACCGGTCTATAATTTTCTCTACCACCTTTTTTAAATAGTGGGGTTACATTAGCTACCCTCCAATCCATAGGAACTGTTCCAGAGTCTATAGAATTTTGGAAGATGATCAGCAATGCATCTACTATTTCTAGGGCCACTTCCTTAAGTACCCTAGGATGTAGCTCATCGGGCCCCGAGGATTAATTGGCCTTCAATCCCATCAATTTCCTCAATACCATTTCCCTACAAATACTGATTTCATTCAGTTCCTCCCTCTCATTAGACCCTATGTTCCCTGACATCTCTGGGAGTTTATTTGTGTCCTCCTTTGTGAAGACAGAACCAAAGTATGTATTTAATTGGTCTGCCATTTCTTTGTTCCCCATTATAAATTCCCCCGATTCTGACTGCAAGGGACCTACGCTTGACTTCACTAATCTTTTTCTCTCCACATATCTATAGAAGCTTTTAGTCAGTATTTATGTTCCCTGAAAACTTACTCTCCTACTCTATTTCCCCCCTCTTAATTAATCCCTTTGTCCTCCTTTGCTGAATTCTAAACTGCTCCCAATCCTCAGGTTTGCTGCTTTTTCTGGCCAATTTATATGTCCTCTCCTTGGATCTTATGCTATCCCTAATTTTCTTCGTTAGCCAATGTTGAGTCACCTTTTTTGTTTTATTTTTATGCCAAACAGGGATGAACAAATTCTGTAGTTCATCCATGCGATCTTTAAATGTTTGCCATTGCCTATTCACCGTCAACTCTAAGTAACATTCCCCAATCCATCCTAGCCAACTCGCGCCTCATACCATCGTAGTTTCCTTTATTTAAACTCAGTACCCAAGTCTCTGAATCAACTACTTCACTCTTGCAAGATTTGCAAAATTCAACAGATTCCCCAAAACCAAGATTACCCTAAAGAAGGGATTTTTGGACTGTTAATAAACCATGTCAGAATGGTATAAGAATATTGGGCCTATAGGGAGATTTAAAAATCAAGGACCCCAGGATTTTGGTTTTTATTTTAAAAGCATGTTCGTGCCTGTGGAAGAAAAGGGCACTGCAACAAAAGGAATTGGGATTGGCCTCTATAAATGGACAGTTTTGAGTGTTGGCATTAGCCAAGCTGTCTGGGGACTATCTCAGTCATTTTACAGAATGACAATAGACCTACAGAAGAGCAGTTCCCACCCAAAATTACAGAACCATCCAAAGTATACATAATGCAGAACATGCCACCAACCAACAAAAGAACCTTGGGCCCCACAGGAAAAGACAAATGTTACTGCAATTAAACAAGAGGTTAAACAATCACTTAAACCAATTAAGAATCGATGGGACCATCCCGAAACATATTAAATCCATCAATGTTAACTAGCCCGCCAAAACTAACAAAGAGACAGAACTGATTTGGTACACAGATTAGCAGGCCTCAAACAGTATAATTGAGGGCCTGTTTTTACAGTTCGGGGCAGTTCAGTTCGAAGAAGAAAACGACAAGTTCAACAAAGGTGCAGTGCGGTTCCAGAGTTCGGTTCAAGGAGTGCGGGTCCAGTTCGGGTCAAGCGGTTCAAGCAGTTGAGTGAGGAACATTCAAGGAGCGGAGATGAGTTGAAGGAAAGAGTTTCGCTTCATCATTCATGTCAAGTCAAGTCATCAAGTTCAGTACAAGAAGAAGCTCCCTCTCGAAGAAGTAACACACCATCGGAGACCTCGCGGCAGACTAGGGCCCCACGAAACAAACCACCAAATATTACCAGCAACCGGGTAATATTAGGCCACCGCGGCCAACAAAACCTAACTCGGAAGAAAACCGAAGATCCGCAAGTTTTTCCACTCTACAATCTATCCCGACTTACCCCTGGGTAAGATTTTACTGAAAAGACTAAACCCTACTTCTGACCAAAAGAAATTGGGTACTTACCCGATAGATCCAATACGCACCCTACCGCAGCAGCGGACTCGCGAAGACTGACCAGCCACGCAAGCGAAGTCCTCTACCGCGTCCAGGGTACGGCAGGCCCCAATCGACATATCGAGAATCGCGAACCTCTACAACTGCCAAAAGTCGTCATTTTGGTGAGCATTATCCCTGGTCCTCTGGAGCCCAACTTAGCTAGTGAAGTGGGATTGGGAGGGGTGTAGTATTCTGTCTATTGTTATTTTCCCTCCTATATTCTGAAGTGTTCCCCCAATTTAGAGTGTTAAGATTATTGTATTGTGTATTTTCTTTCTCAATAAAGATCTTATTCCTTTCACCAAAATCCAGTTGTCTGCTGCACTTTTCATCACAACCCCCAAATAAGTCCCAGGTCTAGAACCAAGGGAGTGGGAGCAATTCAAACCGCTCACAAGTCAGAGGTAAAGCTGACCCACACACCACCCCCTACACTCTCCATCTTAATGAAGAATTCTATCATATTATGATCGCTCCTCCCCCAGGGGCCTCACACAAGATTGCCAATTAATCCACTGTGAGCACCGACCCTTGTGAGGCTTCCTGGAGACCCACTGGTTGGATGAGCAAGTGGGGATGGTCGGGTGGCTTGGAGGTCGCGTCGCCGACTTGGGGAGACTGGGAACCCAGTGGGAATGGCGTGGGAGAGAACCTGTTTGACAAACTCACGCTGGGAGCGAGCGATTAAAGTGACTACTGAGATCAAGCTTATTGTGGTTAGTACTCATGTTGATATAATTGTGTGAGAGACCCCTGCCTAGTAAGGAATGATGGCTTGTGACTTTGTACCAAGAGCTGAGACCTGGGCTCTGTAATGTCATTAACTGTAAATAAAATGTTCAATTTAAAATTTAAAAAAGGGATGCTCACTGTCTTCCAGTTAAAAAAAAGCCACCAATGCCCTGCACCGCTGAAACTGCTCGATTGTGCAAGGGGACTGGCCACGCATGCACAAACGCTCTCTGGGCTGGCTGCAGGGAAAGCTGCACCAAGTCAGGAAGGAACAAATTGTCCCGTTCCAACGTCAGACACGCTTCCAAATTTTTCTCCCGGGTTGTTCACAACAGTGCCTGGGAGATCAGTCCTGAATTCAGAGAGACGCCTGGTCAATCCAGGAGGGTTGGCAACCCTAATTACAGGCATATAATGGGTGGATGAAAACTACAATGAAAATTATTTAATCTCAGAGTTCCAGTGAAAATGAGGTTCTTGCTATCGCCTAAATGCCTCAATGATATAATTTTCCTTTTATCAATCCCATCCATGCACAATTCTGTGCAAGAAAAAAATGTCATACTATACAGGCTTCTTTGTTCATTGTTTAAATGTTAATTGAACTGCCAAACACTTGATTTTATTCAGAGTGTGGCAGTCACCAAGAGGTAGCAGGGAAGATTAAGTTGGCCAGAAAGAACAAAGAAATGAATAATTCTTATGACATTTGCATTTTTGATATTCCTAAAGACTGAAATCCTCTAAAGGAGGTCAGCTGAAGAGATGCCATCATCTGACAGAGGTGTCAGCCGTGGCTCACTCGTAGCACTATCACCTCGGAGTCAGAAGGTTGTGGGTTAAAGTGCCACTTTAGAGACTGGCGCACAAAAATCAAGGTTGGCACTTCAGTGCAATACTGAGGGAGTGCTGCACTGTCGGAGGTGCCGTCTTTTGGATGAGATGTTAAACCGAGGCCCCCTCTACCCTCAGGTGGATGTAAAAGATCCCGTGGCACTATTTCAAAGAGCAGGAAAATACTCCCCAGTGTCCTGGCCAATATTTATCCCTCAACCACTAAAACACAGACTATCCTGGTCATTATCACATTGCTGTGCGCAAATTCGCTACCACATTTCCTACATTATTACACTTCAAAAGTACTTTGAATCCAACCCAGATTGATGGAATAAAACTCTTCTCTCTTATTGTTTGCACCAATGGTCCCACAGGAAATGAGCCCACTGCACCAAACTACCCACGACTTGACACTTAATGGCAACCTCACTCAGGCTAGAAGAGCAGTTGGAACGGGGAGCGCATAAATTCACACGGATGCAATGGGGTGCTCTTCTAAATTTAGTGTTGTGCTATACTTGAGCTGAGAACTCGACATTAAAACAGAAAAACTCTAGCCTTCTCCATCACTGACCTCTCTCACCGTCTCTTTCTTTCTTTCCTTTTATTGCTCTGTAATGAGCTAAGCATTAAAGTAACATTTGTAGTAGGGCTTCTTTTCAGCAGCACCTCCCAAACCCGTGACCTCTTCCACCTAGAAGGACAAGGGCAGCAGGCGCGTGGGAACACCACCACCTCCAAGTTCCCCTCCAAGTCGCACACCATCTTGACTTGGAAGTATATCGCTGATCCTTCATCGTCGCTGGGTCAAAATCCTGGAACTCCCTCCCTCACAGCACTGTGGGAGTACCTTCACCACACGGACTGCAGCGGTTCAAGGCGGCGGCTCACCACCACCTTCTCAAGGGCAACTAGGGATGGGCAATAAATGCTGGCCTTGCCAGTGACGCCTACATCCCAGAAATGAATTTTAAAAAATTCTCTAGGTTGATTTTTGTTTAAATCACTTAACATTTACCAACCAAATGTAAATGGCAAAACACATACTTAACAGAAATTATCCTGGTCATTGTATACTTAATGGAAACCAATGAAACACAGATTTCCAGGGATGCCCACATCAGTGCTTCCACAGAATAAATACTGTCCAAATCCAACCCAAATCCTGTGCTCAGCAAGCCTCCAGATCCACACTCCTTGCTCCAGCACGAAGATTGGGCACAGCTACTAACAACATAAGAATTCTTTGAAACATAAAAAGGCTATTCTTTCCTGTCTTTCACATTTTGATAAATCAACCCTACCTAGCTGCCTTCACATCATATCGCTCAATTCTTTCTCTCCAGAAACACATGTAATTGTTTCTTTAACCCTTTTATACAATCCACTTCAAATGAACTACCCTGGCAGCAGATGTTCCCGTGTAAATGGAAAGCAATTTCAGCTGAATTTATTTAGTTCCATTCAAAGTGATACAAAACTGAATCCAAATGTCTGTTGTGGTGATCATCACTTCTTGTTGTCATGGTGACAAATAATAATTCAGTTGTGTCAGTTTTTAAACTAGGACGTTGACTATTTCCAGCATCTCCCCTATCCCCACAAGTCTCTCAATCATATCAATTCATGTTCAGGCTTCCAGTCTCTCTGGATTGACCAGTTACCCAAGCTATTTCATTTCGTCATATACCTCTCTCATTACTAAGGGATGATTCGAGATACGAGTACAAATTAATCTCATGTTCCAGCTGCCTACGCCGTCTGAGAATTTAAACTCAAAACGCCAATTACTAAGTTTGGCATTTGGCAATGTTCAGTCTCTTTCCTATGGTCTTATTTCTTTGTGCAATACGTATGCAGCACCCGGAGTTAGCAGGCAGAAAGCAGATGAAGATATGATGATATTACAGAGCACCATCATCATGCTTGTCTGTTTACTGACCCACAAGTAGCTGGTGACAGTTAAAAAGACATCTGATCCCCCAATGGCTCAGCTGGTGAAGCAGGGAGTAGCTGCACCATCTAGACTAGAAGGTCTAACTTGCTGTTATAGTAAGGGTGACCCCGAGCTTCCGGTCGCCTGTCATTTCAATTCACCGCTTCACTCCCACTCAGACCTCACCGTCCGCGGCCTCTTGCATTGTTCCACGGAAGCTCAGCGTAAACTCGAGGAACAGCACCTCATCTTCTGATTAGGCACTTTACAGCCCTCTGGACTCAACATCGAGTTCAACAATTTCAGATCATAACCTCGGCCCCGATTATATTTTTAATCCACACTTTTGGTTTGTGCCTTTTCCTTTTTTTCTCTCCCACATGGCAGCTGTCTCACTCTGCCAACGCATTTCACACTTCATCTAGAGCCATCCTTTGTCTCTATCTGTCCCATTATCATCTCGTCTCGCCTTGAATATCTCTTAATGTCTCCTCACCTCTCACAGACCTTCCTTTTTGTTCTTTCATCCCCTCCCCCATTTCCCAGCCCCCAAACTTGCCTTTTAATCTGTTTCATTTCCTGCTTTTTTCTCAGTTCTGACGAAGGGTTTCAACCCGAAACGTTGACTCCGTTTCTCTCTCCACAGATGTTGCCTGGCCTGCTGAGTTTTTCCAGCGTTTTCTGTTGCCGTTAGCTGATCTCAGTTGGAGTGTGAAAATCAAGCGAGGGCAGGATTGTAACTCAAGCTGTAATGCCCTCCAGAGTTGAACCACCTGCCAGCACTCTATCCACACTCACACAAGAATGGCCAGTTGGGCAATGTGCGAGAAAGCAACTGGCACCTGTGGAACTGTATTGCAGGAAAAGTCAGTGGCTTCAGGAAAAATGTTTTAAAAATCAGAGGTTAATTTTCAATTTACCACCGTTGGGGGTTGGGCCCCAGTTATAGAAATCCCAGATTTTCCTTTCCAACCCAACTCGCAATTCCAGTTTTATACTCCAAATTATCCACCCGTGTTTATATTTTAGGGGGGGGGGGGGGGGGGGCCTTTGTTGTAGCAGCTTCTAACGTTGCCTTCAATTTCTGCAATGCCTGATTAACCAAATCGCTGAATATTTCCCCAAAGTTGGAACGTTTCTCTGAAATTTATTACTTGGCATCAGTAGCCAAAAGAGCTATAATATGCAATTAATTTGCACGCGTTCACTTTAGCAAAAAGTAGAAACATCTGCCAAAATCCCAGCAGCTTCACAGGCACCTCATCTCCGCAAAGAAATCAGCCAAAATAAGATGCAGTAACGCAGCAGCTGGCAGGTTATATCAAAAGAATAGGCAGCTATTCACAGAGTGCATTCACAGTGGGCTACTTCTCAGTTGAGAATCCGCTGCTCTTTGCTTAAGGCGGCAGAGTAATTTGCTAAGATTGTAGCAGAAATTTTAAAAACTGGGCCACGAGAAAATGTGGTCAGTGTGTGAAATAATCCCTTCTATTTTGATTGGGACTATTGCAGTCTTCGGATACAGTGCAGTATCGGTCCTGAATCTTATCATTCATGAAGAAATGACTCAAAGTAACACTGGGCGGCCAGCTGGTGGCGCCGTCCAAGGAGTATAAATACTCGGGCGTGGGCCCAGCTTGCTCAGGACGTTTTTGTAACCAGGAGCTGGTGATGTAACGAGAATCTCATGGTTGTGGAAACAATTGATTAAAACCTTGTTTTATACTCAAACCAAGTGCTCAGTAGTCTTTTTACATCAGTATCAGTCTGCATAATCCCTATTATCAGTATTATAAAGATTAATCACATGTTACAGGAAGGACATGTACTCCTTCTGGCCAGGATCCCGTTGGGTTTGTTCCAAAACCATTTAAAGGGCAAAGTCCTCATGAAAAAAATATTTGATGGCTCTCTGATGGCCTAGTGAGTAAATGCACTACTGGGTATGGCACTAAGCCAACCACCCAGAAGTTCCCAATCTTTGTTGAGTTAGCTGTTGGAGTGCTATAACTGGTGACTGCATTGGAGAGCCGTGGTTTGTTTGGGGGTTGGGGGGGGGGGGGGGGGGGGGGGGGGCGGGGGAGGAAAGGAGGAGAACAGCCATAGTTCCTTCTCCTGGTCACTATGCAGCAACTCCTGCCGTATGGGCCAAGGTGTGATTCTCTCCAGGGTCAAATAGCCTGCCGATAACTCACTGTTGCGATTGCTAAATGAATAACAGCCACTTCAATGAGGTGCTGCGGGGTGCAAATTGCCAATATCCCAGCAAAAGTCAGTACCCTTTATGATAGGCACGTCGAGAAGGGGAGAAAATTGGGATGGGGATTTTTGCAGCAGAACACAATACCAGCTCCACATAGTTAGCTTACTTATGGCACTGAATTCAATTCTCCTCTTCTCTTCCACCCTGAATTTTGCCAACCATGGGATGAGAACCCAAGGAAAAATAACAGAGTTCAGTGCCATGAGTACATGGGATACTGATATTACACTACACTTGAAGATGTGTTCCAAATGGTTAATGTGGCGAGTACAGCATTTTACACAGAAGGCTTTTGGCACCACTATACATGTATGAGAACATTTAATTAAGCGGCACAACAGCTTGAAAATAGTTTTTTTTTGAAGCTACAAAAATTACATTAAATAAGTAACAGATGAGCAAGCATCAAGGAGGGACAGATGAGACATGGCTTGTTGATTCCAATGCAAATGACATGAGTTTGTCATGACAAGTCAGACGAGTGGAAAGACAAACAGATCAGCATCGGTAAAAATCAACAATGTGGCAAGACGACAAGGAACTGAAGTGGTGAGTGAGAGCAGCAACCTACGGGAAACTGGGTCATTGCCACCGATGAGGAAGACCAATGTGTAGATAAACAGCAGCACGGAGAGAATCTCATGAGACACAGATTCACAGAGAAGAAAACAAAAAAAAAAGGAAGCAACAGTTGGAACAGGAGGCTCCAAAGCTGCTGAGAAAACTGTGAAATAAATATTTTTGCACCAGTATGTACAAAATTGAGAATAAACAAATTAGACCAGAACTCAGAATAATATGAATGAGAGAACTGACACTTAATTGCGTAATTGCCTGAGCTACCCTTCTTGTAAACCGAGAAAATATCAACTGAGGATGAATTTCCTACACTTAGAATTTGATCGATTCTCCTGATGAAACAGAACGAACACAATCTAAAAGCAGATTTTACTAAATAACAATGCAACAGCAAAAAGGAACAAAATTTATCATTTAAAAAACTCCACTGAACAAAAAGAGACAGCATTAAATGAGAAAGCCATCAGTAAAGAAAAGCAGCCACCTTCCAGGACTCAAGTTGATATTAAATTAAAAAGGAACCAACAATTCAATCATGTCAATTCAGAGGGGTTTAAAATGATGAAAGGATGTAGATAGATAGAAACAGTGGTTGGGTGACTTAGAACAAGTGGGCACAAGATTAAATGTAAGGAGAGTGTGGGGAACTTTTACTAGATAGATGGTTACGAGGCTGTAGAATCCAGAGTTAGTGATTGAAGCAGAGACCTTATCAACATTTAATAATAGGATAGAAAGGTGTTGGAAAGAAAGGGGATAAAGGGATATAGGAACAGGACAGGCACATGGGATTAGGACTATTGTGCCAAATGGTCTGTTTCTGTGTTCTAATTTCTATGTACTTCAAATAGAGACTGCTTTATGCTATGGGTGTGAGAGAGAGAGAGAGAGAATTAAGTAATTGGAGGTGAATTTAATTAAGCTTTTCCTCTATCTAAACTCCAATCTACACTTCAATTGTTTATCATACATTTATTACTCCGTCAACTTCCCAGGAGCAGCGAGTCATTTCAGTGGCTAAATTTTTTAAATGTGCAGCACATGGGTTCTATTTTAATAAGCACGCAAATTGCCTCAAGTCGATGTATCTTATTAAAACTCAATATGGCATACTAAACAGATCAAGGTCCAGGAATAGAACTTGAGATTCAGAATCGAGACACTACTGAAGCAGATTTAATTATAGCATTGCTATTTAGTTTTGCTCCCCAATAAAAACAAAGTTTATCTTTTCTTTAAGCAGAGGTTTTGTGTCTGCTGTCTCCCAGTTGTGACTGTCGGCCTTTTGCATTGCCCTTACATTATGTAGCTGTTATTGAACACTGCGAGTGGCATCCATCATATAATTGATCAGTAGATAAAAGTACTCAGAATTCAGGAGCAGGTGACTGTTGTGAACAGTCTGATTAATTATAAGATTTGAGTAATGGAAAATGTTCTCCCCTTTTGCACAGATGCATCACAAGCAGTTTAGGAAGCGGGAGGAATGGTACAGCAGATGTAATGTCAACCCAGGAGGTCCACATAAATAAGTAGAGAACAGGCTCCTCCCCAGTAAAGTTTTTTGGGACATTTTTCAACCTTCATATATAGTTATTCGATAGTGGAAAAAAGATATGGCAAAAAGAATTGGAGGACTATGAGCTAGTAATAAAAGCTACATAAGTTCAGTGCTCGTTTAAGGTTCTGGTGATGGGTGCTGGAGGGAGATGGCAGAAAAGCATACTTAGATACAGTTTTAATCCAAGGTTACATCAAATTTCTGTAGAATATGCAGATTCAGTCAGTTTGAAAAAAAGTCCCCAAGACCATTTGCAAACAGAATGCCACACATTAGCGAATATTCTGCTCATGAACACCGTATAACCAGCCACATGATGTGAAATCAATTCACTTAATTCATGTTGGTGCAAAAAAAAGAGCAGTTTATTTTCAAAATTTTAAAAAGGAAAGTTTAAATCAAAATGTTGGGTACCATACAAGCAAAATTACAATAGCAACAATGGGATTTTAAAAACACACTTGTTGTAAAATCAGGCTTCAAGAGCAAATTAAGCAAAAATGTATTAAGCAAATATATTTTTATTTAACATACAGTAAAACTTGCCCAAGATTTCTGCAAAAGAAGCATTGTAGAATAGATGCGGATCATTTTTGTTTAATAATACAATAAAAATCATACAGAATTCAATCTGGTTATTACACAGAATATGGACAGTGAACCCAGCAAATCTTCTATTTTTCCCCATCAATTTCAATTTTCCAATCATTCCAATGACACACCCTACAAATTTAACTTAAATTTGATTTTACTTACCAATTGGACATAGCAAGGTAATGATTCTAGTATTTGCTTTTTCCTAGGTTAAAAGTATGAATAATATTTTTAGCTTCATCAATTGAAAACCATGTTAAATAAAGGCTGTTTCTTGCAGTCCACACCAAGCAGACTTTTAATATTTGAGCTGGTTCTGAACTCCGCTACCAAAGATAAAAAGCTAGGATCTGAGCCAATGCAACAGTCTCCCTCAAACTCCTCCAAGATTGCAGCATAGTCAAGGTCGATGACTTCTAAAAATACTGCACTTTCATGTGTAGCAGCAGATCCATCACAAATCAGCAGCCAAGAATTTCTTTTCACAAAGAAGAACATTTTATTGCAAATTGAGTTTAATAAAACCCATGTTTGCTGCTCAAAATCTGATAGGATTTCATAGACATCATTTTGTCAGTCACGATCACAAATTAGAGGTTTAATTGCTGATTTTCTACTGGGGGAGGAGGGGGGATAATGCTTAATGTTTGCAATTATACACAGCGTCATGTCCAAATTAGTAGCAAATAAACCCAAAGTACATTCAATGGCCAAAATCCAATTTTAAGCGGAGCTCAAACCCGTGCAAAATTCTATCATTTGTTGGCTAATTCCACTCAAAAAAGGGTTTAAAATCCAAATATAACTTCAATGATATGTTGTTATTTCAATGTTACCACATTTGTGTTACTCTCTTGGCTTTCAAGGAACAATGGCACCGATTAACCCATGAGACAATTAGGCTCCTCATTACTTGTTCAACTCATAACACAAGAATGAGAAGTGGCCAATTAGCCCAGCCAAGCTCATCTCACTCATACACTAACTCCCATATGATTTACTTTGAATGTTCCGAATGTATTTGCCTCCATTACCCACCAGTACTGCAGGTATCTATTCAGACATTGAGGTTTTCGATGCTGGCTTTCAATATGTACTGAATCTTGTTAAGTGTTTGGGGACAGGCAATAAATGCTGGCCTCGCCAGCAACGCCCACATCACGTGAATGGAAAAAAAATGGCGTGCTAATAGCGAAGCTCAGATCCCAGGATGCTTAGTTTCGGCGGATGTATGAAGCCAAAACCGTCAGCTTTAAGGACCACAGCTTTGGCACTGCACAGCAGAGAAAGCTGGCAAAGGCCAAGTTTAAAATTCAGAATTTGGCTACAGGGTATCAGAATATGATTTCACTTCTGTAAGGATATCCCAGTACAAGGTTGTTGGTGGCTTGTAAACTGGACTAGAGATTTAGTGATATATACTGTCAGTTCCCAAAAATATCTCCTTCAGTCATTTTTTTGTTGTTGCAGGAAATTAGATTCTAGGTGAATAAAAGACTATTCAGAAATTGTACTTCGTATCGCTGCATGCCATTTGTGTTTTGCAACAGTACAGTATAATTCTGTGAAATGAGAGAAATGCTTACTTGCAAGTTCAACATGTTCCGAGCAGCCAAAACACCTTCTAGAGTTTATAAATAGTTGATGATTTCTCCATCAACTGATAACACTGTAATTGTATGACTCTTAATATGTTATCATAAGAAGCAAGACTATAATTTATTTCAGCATCAAGCATTTTTGAACAAGATTATTAATATGTACAGTTCTCCACTATAATCCAGTTTATTCTTTTATCTCCAACTCTCCCACTTTGCCTGCAACATCAGCAGTGCCAGACAGGAGAAAGCAAAACGGGGGTTGCTCGCTGTTCCTTGGCTGCAGTCAAAACCAGTTGTGTGTGATCGGCCCACACACAGTGCATTTGCAAACTGGGTTTGACGGATACATTTTGTAGCTTCTGCTCCCTCACCTCTAACATCCTGTCACTGTGCGATACCCCATCTAGTGAGAGAACGAAGAAGAAGTGACAAAATTTGTAGGTGGATTGAAGGGACATGCTGCCCTCGAACCAGCAGCCATCACACTCGCACGCCGTCACCTACGCTATCTATTGCAGCAAGCAGCCTTTCTGGAAACGGCTGCACAGCTTGGATAATTTTGTCTTATAGAAATCGTAGAATTTAAGCACAGGAGGTGGTCATTTGGCTCATCGTGTTGTGTCAACTCTCTGAAAGAGGTATCCTCTTGGTCCCTACTCCTCTGCCTTTTCCTCACTTATTTTTTTCTTCAAATATTTATCAGCTTCCTTTTTGAAAAGCTATTATGGATTAAGTTTCCACCACTGTAGGGCATGGCATGTCCCAACAGCCCTCCGAGTAAAAACATTTCTCCTAGCTGTAGTGTATGTGCCTTTAAGAGCCCCATATGTGCTGTAATGCCGGTAATGGCCACTCGGGCTATATAAGCCTGTATATTGTGTTATATCCGTTAGTACCCCTCCAGACTTTGCTTAGTAAACACCTATGAACCAACTCCTGTCTTCAGCGTCTCTATCAACACACGGACACTACAGTGGCGACGTGGAAACGGACTTACCTACAATTCGGCAGCACCTCAAGGACATCGATTCCTCTGGCGTCCAGAAGAATCAAGAAGTAAAAGAAGCTGTTGTTTCACCAGCTGGCCAAGCTGGTGGCAGGTACTGCGGTAATCCTTCCTGGGCGTCAGGCTGGGGCTCCAGCGGCTGGCTCTACAGCTGGGCCAAGCAGCGAAAGCGGAGGCAAGCAGTAACAGACGGGGAGGGAGCACTCGGGAGACGGCCGCGGCTGCAAGCAGGTCGGCGTTCAGACCTAGAGAGAGAGTCCGGCGGGAACGAATCTCCAACTGTAAATAAATAAATAAAAGAAGAACGGAAACCGCGGGAAACAGCGTTGTCATCGGCAGCAGCGGCGGGAAAGCGCGGGAAGCGCCATATCTTTTCTAAGATGCCTAATTCTAGCAATATTGATGCTTTTGATAACGAGAGAGGGGATTGGACCACATATGTGGAAAGAGTGGAGGTATATTGCACCGCAAATGGAATAGAAGATGAGTAAAAAGCTTCAGTACTTCTGGATCTAATGGGCGCAAAGACATACAAGCTGTTACGAAACTTAATCACTCCAGCCGAACCGATGGACAAGAATTTTAAGGAGATTGTTGATACCCTACACTGCCAATTCGAGGCAGGACTGGCAGATTCTCTGCGAGACAAAGTCGTCTGCGGTCCCCTAAGTGTAGAAACACAAAAAAGGCTATTTTCTGAGAAAGATTTAACACTGGACAAGGCTTTCAGTGCAAGAGGAGCTGCAGAGATACAGCAAAGGCCACAGGACTTCGGCACCCATGAAATGACACGGGGTTGAGAGATGTTATCGCTGCGGCAGATCCACCCATGACCAGAGGGACTGCTGGTTCAAGGACAAAGCATGCAGGCAATGCGGAAAGATGGGACACATTACACGTGTGCGCCGATCTGGAAATAAAAAGTCCACTAACAGGAAAAGAATCAATAAGGAAAAGCACAGAAAGGTACAAATGATGACGGACAGTAGCTCCGAAGACCAGAAGAGGGATAGCGACTCCGGGAACAAGAGACTAAGCTCTCTCAAATTACATAATGTAATTGCCAAAGAAGATTACCAGACCATTTGGGTTACCCTCACAATAGCAGGGTGCCCAGTTAAAATGGAGCTAGATACAGGATCAGCTCTGACCGTCATAAATCGACGGGATTACGAGCGGCTATTTCCGCATATACCTTTAAAAGACACATCCATTATCTTGAAAACATATACGGGGCAGAAAGTATACCCCAAAGGAAAAATAAGGGTGCCTGTTGTATACAACGGCAAGGAAATACAGAAGTTGTATTTATACATTCTACAAGATGGTGGTCCACCGCTGTTGGGACGTGAATGGATCAGGAAAATACGTTTAGACTGGCACTCCTTTCAGGCACTGACGGTGACCAGTAAGGAAAAAAATGATGATGACGTCATACCTGAACGATTAAAAGACATCTTGGCCAACGCCAAGGAAGTGTTTCAAGAGAAACTAGGAACCTTGATGTGTGGATCCAGAGTGGTGATTCCACCCAAACTCCAAGATAAAATGCTAAAGGAGCTTCACGAGGGGCATCTGGGTGGAGTTTGTATGGTGGCCAGGTATCGATGGAGACATCGAAGAAATGACCAAGAGCTGCCTAGGATGCCAGAGGTCCAAAACGCTCCACCACAAGCCCCTCTACATCCATGGGAGTGGCCCTCATCTCCCTGGCAAAGGGTACACATCGACTTTGCTGGTCCATTTATGGACTCAATGTTCTTAATTGCGGTTGATGCACACTCCAAGTGGCCGGAGGTAATAAAGATGTCCTCCACCACCACGGAAAAAACCATCACAGTATTAAGGACCATATTTGCCAGGAGTGGGCTGCCGGAACGGATATGTTCTGACAATGGACCGCAATTTGTGTCCGAAGAATTCAGAAAGTTCTTAAAAAACAATGGGGTTAAGCACTACACGTCCGCCCCATACCATCCCGCCACCAATGGATTGGCTGAAAGGTTTGTCCAGACCTTCAAGGCGGCCGTAAAGGCCATGGGTAATGAAGACATAAAACTTCAGCACAAGGTGGATAACTTCTTATTTGCATACAGGAATGCAACACATATGGTTACCAACCAAACTCCCGCCATGATGTTCTTCAATAGAAACCGAAGATGCCGGCTGGATTTGGTCAAGCCCAACATCAGAAGGGACGTGGAGAACCGGCAGTTTCAAGGCATGAATGAAAGGCCAACTAGAACCTTCCAGATAGGTCAACAAGTTTTGGCCCGGGACTACCGTACCGAGAAATGGCAGCCTGGAACTATCTGCACACGACTAGGACCACTGATGTATACCGTGGACATCGGAGAAAGCATAAGGCGCCATGCTGACCAAATCATAGAGTCATCCGAAAAGGGACAACCTACACCACAACTCTATATGCCGAACGATGAAGTAGAGATACCCATATCTACCTCCGATCCGGTGATACTGGAAACCGATGAACCCGACACTGGCATTCAAGCCGAATCAGCCTTGCCAAAAGAACCTACTACACCACCAGAAACTACTACACCACCGAAGCGTTATCCGGACCGAGTCAGGAAGCCTCCAGAGAGACTGACTTATAATTAATTAACTACAGAAATGTATATTATTTTGCATATAACATGTAATTAATAATTACTTAAAATATGATGTACTGGTTAGCTAAAAGTGGAGGAATTGTAGTGTATGTGCCTTTAAGAGCCCCAGGTGTGCTGTAATGCCGGTAATGGCCACTCGGGCTATATAAGCCTGTATATTGTGTGTTATATCCGTTAGTACCCCTCCAGACTTTGCTTAGTAAACACCTATGAACCAACTCCTGTCTTCAGTGTCTCTATCAACACACGGACACTACACTAGCCTTTCCCTTTATTCTTTTAGTGATGATCTCAAATTTATGCCATCTCGTTACCAACCAATGGAAATTGAGTTTTTTCCCTCCCCAATTTACCTTAAAAAAAACCCTCAATTTTTAACACCTAACCAGATTGCCTCTTAACCTTCTCTGCATGAACGAAAAGAACCCACATTCCTCTAGTCTCTTCTAACCAAAGTCTCATATCCCTGGTATCATCTTGGTGAATCTCTTCTGCATCCTCTACATGGTCTTTGCACCTTCCCTAAAATAGTGCACACAATATTCAAACTGCAATCTAACTAATGATTTGTATATTTGTTTTCTATCCTCCCCTCTGTCTTTATATTTTCTCCTTCCCCACACTATGTGCCAATCCCTCTTTGGTGGGATGATTAGAATGCCTTTGCGCCAATGCACAACAGTTTTGGATGCGTGTTAATGCAAAAGTGGACAACTCAGCAGGCAATTTGACTGCTGACTGCACTAATCTCACTATCTGCACACCGCACCTGCTGCAGTATAGCTGCAGTCCAGTGCATATCCAAGTTTCAAATTGCATGAATCTTTTTACTGTTAGGACTAAACCCACACTCCAGTCAGCTGTCTCCCAGCAAGTAGCACTCTGACTTGCAATGTGTAATGTATACCTGTCGTACAACGGTGCACCCGAGACTGCAGTAAGGTGAGCAGTTCTCAGGCCTCAGCCAATGGTAGTCATCAGCTGTTAGCCACCACCTTGCTTTTCTGGTCCTGTCCAGCCGTCAGATGTAGCTGCATGCTGCCCCAGGTCAGTTGGGAGAATACAGCATTGCTGGAGTGAAGTACTGAAGAGTTGATCAGATAACGTCATCAATGTGAAATACAGGCCCAGAAATTCGGGTCTCCACGGGCGAGTACGCGCAGTGTACTCACCCGTAGGCCCAACGGAAGTGTCGGTTTTGTGCCTGCACTGCGCATGCGCGGGAAACGGAACTTCCGTTCCCTTAAAGGAAGGGGTTCAGAGGTCGAACACGTACACCGGAGAGACAGCGTGTGCGTATGGAACTTACGTTTTTTTTTAAGGGTTCTCCGGGAGGCTAAGTCTCCAGAAGTTATACATGTAAAAAACAAGCACAAGGCCTGCTTTTAACAAGGTAAGTGGTGAATTAATTAAAATTAAAACATTTTTTCCCACAAGTTTATTATTTTTAAATACTTTAAAGAAAAGTTTATTTTAGCCCCGTTAGAAAATGTAATAATTTTTTCAAAAATTTAAATTGTCTAAAATAGTTATTTTATGTAACTTATAATTATTTTAAAAATGTGATTTAAAAACATTTTTTTTGAAGTTTTAGTGATGTTTTGGGGCTTATAGTATTTATAGTTTTGAAAGCTCTTCCTGTCAATTTTATGAATGGGCATTTCCCTGCTACCATTGGCTCTCCATGGCCCACGTGATCCCAGGGGACGCATCGAACTAACTGCGCCCCTGGGATATGCAAGCACTGCGCGGCGGCAGTTGGAGGAGGCCCAGGATCGGAATCCCACGCGGGCCCGCAGCTCAACAGCCGGTGCGTAATGTAAGTGCAGGTCAGAGGCTTGCACCCGCAGGAAGCCCCCGACCCGAATTTCTGGGCCAATAACTCAATTCAGTATGTCACAACTTGCCATCTCAAGTTTGAAAGTACAGTATTTAGTCAATCTAAAATTTAGTCATTGAACCCTTATTTTCAAACAAACAGTGATCACATTTATTTTCTGCCTTTAACTTAGAGAAATTGTCAATAATTCTAAAGCATTGGGTTATTTTAGTTTTCTTCCTGCAAGTGTCTGACTTGAGAGAAAAGAACATTCCTCAAGGCCAGTCAATAGAAATACAAAATCGAGAGAGATGTATAAATGGGCTGCCAATTCGCTACCACATGTTTTACACTATTGCACAAAGCCAAAATTATCCTCCTGCGCTCCCCCCTGCAAGAATCAAGTTTGAGTTACTAGATTACGGGGAACACTACTAACAGTTCAGGACATTAAGGATGACTTTCGGAGGTGAAAGGAATGGCACAAATAGCATGATAGCAAAATACTGCAGATGCTGGAAATCCAAAATAACAGAAAATGCTGGAAAAACTCAGCAGGCCAGGCAACATCCGTGGAGAGAAAATAGAGTCAACGTTTCGGATGAAAACACCTTTGTCAAGACTAAAGAAGCACAGGAAATGAAATAGATTAAGAGGCCAGGCTGGGAGAGAACAAAAGAGAAGAGACATTAAGGAGGTATTCAAAATGAGGCGAGATGGTGATGGGACTACTGGAGACAAAAGACAGCTCTAGATTAGGTGTGAAATGCGCTGGCAGAATGGGAAACAACTGCCATGTGGGAGAGAAAAAAAAAGGGGGGGGGGGCGGGGGGAGGCCAAAACAAAGGTGTGGATAAAAAATAAGTAAAAATGTAATAGGGGCCAAGGTTATGATCTGAAATTGTTGAACTCTATATTGAGTCCAGAAGGCTGTAAAGTGCCTAATCGAAAGATGAGGTGCTGTTCCTCGAGTTTACGGTGAGCTTCCGTGGAACAATGCAAGAGGCCGAGGACGGTAAGGTCCGAGTGGGAATGGGCCGGTGAATTAAAATGACAGGCGACCGGAAGCTCGGGGTCACCCTTACAGACTGAACAGAGGTGTTCTGCAAAGCGGTCACCCAATCTGCATTTGGTCTCCCCAATGTAGAGGAGACCACATCGCGAGCAGCGAATACAGTATACTAGATTGCAAGAAGTACAAGTAAATCGCTGTTTCACCTGGAAGGGGTGTTTGGGGCCCTGGACAGTGGGAAGGGGGCACAAATAGCAGCTCTATTCAAAATCTGAAAAATCTAAAACCAATCAAGGTCCAGACAAGTCAGGAAAAATCAAGTGTTCTGCCTATTCCTCAACGGTTTGGGTTTTGGTAGCCCCTCCTTGAAGAAAAAGAAAAATCACACACTGCTCTGTTCCTCATTTTATGCATTCACTGTGAAACAGTGCTGTTAGCAATTAACATAACAGAACAGTCAGATCTCCACGGTGTCTAGCTGTGAGCTTCTCATGTCAGCAAGTGGAAGAGAAGAAATGCTGCTTGCTTATCGAATTCCACCGTGCAAAAAAATAGGTGAATCAAGCATTCACATTCCAATTTCAGTCAGTTAATCAGCTCAGATTTCATGGATGCATTATCAGGCTTATTAGTTGTTTGCAATATAAACATTTACTAACAAATTAAACCAATGAAAGGAATCTGTCCTTCATTTGCCTATCCTGCCAGCTGAGTGCTCACTCCGTATAAAACCCTTTGAATAAAACAAGCTTTAAACATTTTTTTTTTTTTTTTTTTTTTTTTTTTAAATGTAGATAAATATTAAATCCATCATTCCAAGACTCTTGGCAAACAGTTATGAAAAAAACAGATCCTGTCTTTACTTGAATCCAAAGATTTTTGTTCATCAAACCATACCGGAAAAGAAAATCTCAGTTTGCCATGTCTGTAACCTATATTTATTTTAAACAAATCAAACTACATAGTGAGCCCAAGCTTGAGTAGGGTACTTTTTTCCACTTTGCATTCCAGTATCAGATGTCACAAATTTCCAAATTATTTTTCCCTCATTGCATCTCAAACCCTACTAGAGCATAGTACTCCTTTATCCACAGTTCAACATTTCCATTTACTCTCAAGCTCCAGGCCAATCACACAATAGTTATGTGCTGCAAGCCTCACGCTCACAGAAAGTTAAGTTGCAACTCATTTGGTTTCCGACGCTTAAAAAGTTATTACAAAAAAGGAGTCATTCAATGCCTGTGCTGCATGCCAAAATAAACACCGCTGTGTTAGAACACTTGACAAACACTAACTCAAAAATTATTACTTTTAGTGCCTTTGACTGTAGCTCTCACTTACACAAATAGCTAATGCCACTAAATCCATTGACAGGATAGGCACACCAACGTCAGTGTTCTCGCTCAGGCCAACATCCCCAGCATCGAAGCTTTGACCACTCGATCAGCTCCGATGGACGGGCCACATCGTCTGCATGCCCGATACGAGACTCCCAAAACTAGCGCTCAACTCGGAGCTCCGACGCGGCAAGAGAGCCCCAGGTGAGCAGAGGAAACGCTTCAAGGATACCCTCAAAGCCACCTTGAAAGTGCAACATCCCCACCGATACCTGGGAATCCCTGGCCCAAGACCGTACAAAGTGGAAGCGAAGCATCCGGGAAGGCACCGAACACAGAGTCTCTTCACCGGGAGCAGGCGGAAGCCAAGCGCAGGCAGCGCAAGTCAACCCAAGCACCCCACCCACCCGCCCCTTCAACCACAGTCTGCCCCACCTGTGACAGAGACTGTAGGTCCCGCATTGGACTGTCACCCGAGAACTCATTTGTAGTGTGGAAGTCATCCTCAGTTCCGAGGGACTGCCTAAAAAGTAGTTCACCAGGGACAGTGCCGTTTCTTCATGCTTTAAAAAAGGTAGGAAGCGACTTGGGAAAATAGCAGGATAGATAGCTGGTTAAAGTTTTCATAAGAAGATTAAGTTTCAAATTCTTCAGACTTGGTGAAAACCGGAATATCCATTTTAAAAAACTGTAATAGAATCAAAGGGCAAAGAAATAGATGACTTAAACTGTAACCAATAGCCCTCTGACTACCAGGGAAACATTCTTCTTCTTAGGCAGTCCCTCGGAACAGAGGATGACTTGCTTCCACATTAAAAATGAGCTCGCAGGTGACTGATGAGTCCAATGCGGGACCTACAGTCTCTGTCACAGGTGGGGCAGATGGTGGTTGAAGGGGCGGGTGGGTGGGGTGCTTGGGTTGATGTGCGCTCCTTGCGCTTGCTCCTGGTGAAGAGACTCGAGGTGTTCTGAGCCTTCCCGGATGCTTCTCCTCCACTTTGTGCGGTCTTGGGCCAGGGATTCCCAGGCGTCGGTGGGGATGTTACACTTTTTCAAGGAGGCTTTGAGGGTGTCCTTGAAGCGTTTCCTCTGCCCACCTGGGGCTCTCTTGCTGTGCCGGAGCTCCGAGTAGAGCGCTTGTTTTGGGAGTCTTGTATCGGGCATGCGGACAATGTGACCCATCCATTGGAGCTGATCGAGCCTGGTCAGAGCTTCGATGCTGGGGATGTTGGCCTGAGCAAGAACACAGACGTTGGTGCGCCTATCCTGCCAATGGATTTGCAGGATCTTGTGGAGGCAGCGTTGGTGGTACCTCTCCAGTGCTTTGAGGTGCCTGCTGTACATGGTCCATGTCTCTGAGGCATACAGCAGGGCGGGTATCACTGTACACCATGAGCTTAGTGCCGGGTTTGAGGTCCCGGTCTTCAAACACTCTCTTCCTCAGGCGACCGAAGGCTGCACTGGCACACTGAAGGCGGTGTTGGACTTAGTCGTTGACGTCTGCCCTTGTTGACAGTAGGCTCCCAAGGTATGGAAATTCATGAACTCATTTCTCTTATCTGGAAAGAGGAGAGCATGCCAGAGGATCTCAGAGATGCCGTAATTGTGACCATCTTCAAGAAAGGTGACAAATTCGATTGCGGTAATTACAGAGGAGTTTCCCTGCTATCTGCCACAGGGAAAGTCATTGCAAGAATCCTCCTCAATCGCCTTCGCCCAGTGGCCGAAGAGCTCCTCCCAGAGTCGCAATGCGGATTCCGCCCACTAAGGGGCACAATGGACATGATTTTCAACGCACGTCAATTACAAGAGAAATGCAAGGAACAGCACCAACCACTGCACATGGCCTTCTTTGATCTCACGAAGGCCTTCAACACTGTCAACCATGAGGGATTATGGAGTGTCCTCCTCAAATTCAGCTGCCCTCAAAAGAAACATTACTCTCTCCTTCACCATCTTGTCTAATCATCATGATCTACTCCCGTGAGCTTTCTTCTATTCCGCCAACAATCCAAATACAATAATCTTTCTCCCCCTGCATTCTCAGTGTTGAAATCAAAACTCATCGCACTACCTTGTACTCTATCTTCCAGGACCTCCAAGCTATAGAGATCCTGGCCTCCCTCAGTCCCCTTCTCCTACAATTGAGAGAGTTTTAAAATCCATGTTTGACATTATCCAACACCTACTTCTTGATCTACCAAATTTTCCTTTTACCACGGTGGTGTACTGGACTAGGACCTTCATCTAGGTTTCTCAATAAAAAGGTTTACAAAACCTGGGAAATGCCTACAACAACAAATATTTATATAGTGCCTTTAACATAGTAAAACGTCCCAAGGTGCTTCACAGGAGTATTACAAGACAAAAAATTTAACACTGAGCCACATTAGGAGAAATTAGGGCAGGTGACCAAAAGCTTGGTCAAACAGGTAGGTTTTAAGGAGCGTTTTAAAGGAGGAAAGAGGTGTAGAGAAGCGGAGAGGTTTAGGCAGGGAATTCCAGAGCTTGGGGCCCAGGCAACAGAAGGCACAGTCACCAATGGTTGAGCGATTATAATCAGGGATGCTCAAGAGGGCAGAATTAGAGGAGCGCAGATATCTCGGGGGGTGTTGTGGGACTGAAGGAGATTACAGAGATAGGAAGGGGTGAGGCCATGGAGGGATTTGAAAACAAGGATGAGAATTTTGAAATGGAGGCGTTGCTCAAGCGGGAACCAATGTAGGTCAGCGAGCACAGGGGCGATCGGCAAACGGGACTTGGTGCGAGTTAGGACACGGGCAGCCACATTTTGGATGACCTCAAGTTTACGTAGGGTGGAATGTGGGAGGTCAGCCAGGAGTGCGTTGGAAGAGTCAAGTCTAGAGGTAACAAAGGCATGGATGAGGGTTTCAGCAGCGGATGAGCTGAGGCAAGGGCGGAGACGGGCGGTATGATGGAGGTGGAAATAGGTGGTCTTAATTATGCTGTGCATGTGGTCGGAAGCTCATTTCAGGGTCAAATATGACACCAAGGTTGCGAACAGTGTGGTTCAGCCTCAGACAAATGTTAGGGAGAGGGATGGAGTCAATGGCTAGGGAACAGAGTTTGTGGCAGGGACCGAAAGCAATGGCTTCGCTCTTCCCAATATTTAATTGAAGAAAATTTCTGCTCCTCCAGAACTGGATGTCCAGTCTGACAACTTAGAGACTGTGGAGGGGGTCGAGAGAAGTGGTAGTGAGGTAGAGCTGGGTGTCGTCAGCGTACATGTGGAAACTGATGTTGTGTTTTCGGATGATGTCGCCAAGGGGCAACATGTGGATGTGAAATAGGAGGGGGCCAAGGATAGATCCTTGAGGGACACCAGAGGTAACGATGCAGGAGCGGGAAGAGAAGACATTGCAGGTGATTCTCTGGCTACGATCTGCAATGTAAGTACTACTCCACTGTTAGAAGGGGTGGAGTGAAGCTGGATACAAATGATCCAAAGTGATCCATGAATCTAATGCAATCTAGAGTTGCTCCCTTGTTGAATCATGTTTTCTAGAAATCTGGGGGTTGGCATTTAATTCAGAACATTCACTGAACAGCCAGTGATTTGACCACGAGTACTTGGAGAAATTTTCCAGTTATTGATTTTTAAAGCAACTATTGCACAGGACGAGCTGTGATGTAGTTACTCCATCCAAAGCATTGAATTTTCTACGTTCTAGCCTACATTGTGAGTGGTTCCCAACCGTCTCCTGCATAGCAAGAACAAACTTGCATTTATATAGTGCCTTTAACAAACTTAGGACATCCCCAAGCACCTTACAGCCAAAGAAGTACATTTTGAAATGTAGTCAGTGTTGTAATGTCAAAAAACGGCAATGCCTCAGCTAAGCAGCAGTAACACGTCAGAGTCAGGAGACACTAACCTATAATGCAAGGGCGTGTGAGTGAGTGTATTTTCTTTTTTTTTTATATAAAAAAGTTTCCAGTCTTGTCACACTCAGTCTCCCACTTTTATTGCAGACACAAAACAATCTTCAGAAAGAAAGAAAAGACCAGTCATATCTTGCTGGTTTTTCTGACCTTGGAGAATAACCACAGATTTATAACCATCTGTCAATCTACAGAGCAACAATTAACATGTAACTCGGCTCACGATGTGCCTATATACAGCAATTAAACCCAGTCTTTCGGATGAGACGTTAAACCGAGGCCCCGTCTGCTCTCTCAGGTGGATGTAAAAGATTCCATGACACTATTTCGAAGTGGAGCAGGGGAATTCTCCCGTGTCCTGGCCACTATCCCTCAACCAACATCACTAAAACAGATTATCTGGTCACATTGCGGTTTGTGGGAGCTTGCCGTGTGCAAATTGGCTGCCACGTTTCATACATTACAACAGTGACTGCATTTCAATAAAGTACTTCATTGGCTGTAAAGCACTTTGGGATGTCCTGAGTTCATGGAAGGTGCTATATAAATGCAAGTCTTTCATTCTATGGTCTTAAAGATATATTGTAGGAGTCTACGTACTCCTAACAAAAAATACTGAACTCGGAGAGGTTCAACAGAAAAGGTTTAATCATTGAGACTGCATGTTGAACACAAAAATGGCGTCAGAGACTACACCAAGTCCGACTGCCTTTCATCAGTCCACAGCTTAGACTGCTCCTCCCCCGCTCTGGGCTTAACTATGTTGCAGATCGAGTTTCTTAAAGGTGTGATCCTTCTTAAAGGCACAACGCCTGATTTATAGTCTACGGACCGAAAAGCGGATTGTGTCCTTTCTGTGGTCGGTACGCCACAATATAATACATACATTGAATGGTATAATGTTCCTATTATAAAACAACATACTATCCAACTTACCATGAAGGAAACCAAGATAAATCTGCTGGCTCACTATTATTTTTATTTTTTATTTTTTTTATATAAAGAAGATCATGAGAAACAAATTTACATTTGTGTTTTCAGATGATTTTCCTGTCCTCCCCGAACCCTCAGGTGCATTTGTCCAGCAGGCAATTGCTAGTTGACTTAAGTTTCTTGCTACTGCATCCATCAAGAGAGAAAAATAAAAGGCAGAAAAGGAGAAACAGGAAAAAAAGAGTAGAGGGACAGAAAGAGACAGAGAAACACAGTCATCAACATACTTCAATAATGTCACTGTCGGAAAAATTCCAAATTCTGCTTTCAGGCTTCCAAGCAAAGAAATGAAAATAACTGGACCTTTGAATAGAATGGGTCCATGACGAGTACCTATTGATATTTTTGTGGATTGCTACCTGCAGCGTGTCATTCCTGCTCATTGGAGCCTTGGATACTTATGTAGCCGATTCTGGCAAGCTCTTATTAACAAGGTCTGCCGATATAGACACTCCAGATCCTTAACAGTACCTCAAAATCACCTTTTGATCCAGTTGAAGCTTCTAAGGAAATGACAAGTGGACCACATGAGCCAGAAGGGTGGTACAGGAAACTCTCGTTTAAACGGCACCTAAATATCCGGAATTCTCTATTAACCGGCAAAATTCATACTCCGAAAACAACACCTCAATAACCGGAAATGTTGCCGAGTCCGAGTCTCCCGCGGTGGCCGAGTTAGTCAGTGGAGGTAGTTCTCCAAACTGCCACTACTCGGCTTCTTGGCGCTGTCGGAAGTCCGAACACCTCAATAACAGGAGTCTGACTCTTTGTTTGTTAAGAATAGCCTTGGTAGATAACACTCTCCGTCATCCGGAATTTTTAATCAACCGGCACCATCCTGGTCCCCTCTGTGCTGGATACCAGAAAGTTTCCTGTATACTCATCACTGCTTGTGCTAATTCCGAGTCTGCTTTTTAACCTTTAACAATCAATTATCCAATAAGCTGGACAGATTGGCATTGAACTGCCATTGCTATTTAGTTGCCAGCGTGAGAAAAAAATGTTAAAATGGTACAAAACAATTAGTTCAATCACTGACATAATGAAAGTGCAAGCCCCAGGTGCTTTTTCTTAGGATTTTATAAAAATGAATTGTATGTCAGGTTAGTCAACACATGAGTATACAGCACACAGTGCAAAAAGGTTAATTTCCTCTAATTCACATGCCCAAACATGCCTGGATAATTTGACTGATTCAAGGCGGCAGCTCCGCAGAGAGTCACCTTTCCTATGAAAAAGAGACAAAAAAACTTCTGGTGAAGAAATGCCAGCGGAGCGGGAACAGTTCAGAGGAATTTCTCTGACCAATGTAGTGAAAAAACTGCGTTCCTACGCACCCAGTCTTAAGTGTTTACCCACCACATTTCTGATGGTGTTAGACTGACATTCGGTTCCATTGCTCGAGGAAGCAGGGGAACAGCTTTTGTGTCCAGCCCCACTCTGTTGTGCTGTAGAAAGCATAGTGATGAGGGGTGAAACATGGATGCCTTCTACCTCAGGGATTGTATGCGAGAGTCACCATGTATCAGGGACTTAAAAAAAAAAGCCCACATTTGTTCAAAGCCACACAGCATTTCAAAAACAATAAATGCATCTTTTGGGAAGCTTAAATTAAGATCAAACTTACTTATCTTAGTCCCTAGATATAGTTATGCTATGTGTTAAAGACAGACTACAAAACACAATCTTTTTATATTTGTGACGCACCCATCTTTAATGACAGACCATTTTAATAATACTTGCAGAAAAGTAGTGGTTCACAGTTTTTAATGCATCTCTTCACCCTGCAAATTATTACATTTTTGTAATATCTAATATCAAATGTTATTGGGGAAAATCAAACATTTCAGATATTGCCCCGAATTCATGCAAGCAGGGATTTACCTGTAAAATTCATTTTTCTCACTGATTTTCCCCTCTGATTTTCTCCTTTATACCCTCTTCATATTGTGGTACAAGCCTCTGGACAGCAGTGACCCCTCTGGTACTTTGCACTTGGTGACCATTCTTCACGTGAATTTGGAGTACGTGCTGGTGGGTTACTCAACCATGAGGGCCATTATTGCCCGACCTATCCCCGTCCGCACCTGATTTTCATCGAACAGAAATCAGGCGCAATAACTGACTGATTTCCACCCCCCCGCAAATCATAAATCAGGGGGACACTGAAGCTAATTGTAGCACCACCAAAACCAGAGATGGAGCACGCGGTGTTCGCCGGCACACTTGAGGCCTTCAGAGACCGGTGGGCGCTGCGGGGACTGGAGTGCATCATCACCCCGGCAAACCAAATTTTAATTTAATTTTGTTAAGTTTTATTTAAAGTTTTATTAAGTTACAGTTAATTGGGTCTAACCAAAAGAGGGCCAAAACCAGAGTCCTGATTGCACGGATAACCATAGCTGTCGCAAAAACAGCGGGGTTTGATTGACAGCTGGTTGACAGCTGATGTCATATCCGGGGGCGGGATCCGACGCCATCTTGGCCATGCTTGAAGTACTGTACTACGAGACAGTCAGGACTGAATAAATGGCACTCCACTACAACTGCTTGGGAGACTCGTAATTACGTTAAGATAACATTGCACTGATTGAGATCAGTTAACCAAGCACAGACCAGGAAATTAACCTAATTTCTTGGCATCTACCCTATCAAATCCTTTAGTCGAGTTAAATACCTTGATTGGATCACCCCTCAACCTTCTAAACTCAAGGCAATACAAGCTCAGTTTATGCAACCTGTCCTCATAATTTATTTCGATCGTAGAACAACTTGCATGGGCTTGACCATTTGTAGTGGGAAAGGATAACCATTTAAACCACCGCATCAAAGCAATGTCAAGCTGTGTGACTCATTTATAGAATCCGTTGGCGGGTGCATTTGTTTTGATTGTTACAAATACTCCGAGCATCTGAACTGCAGCCATGACAGCTATTTAGCTCCTGGTTGCACACATGACCTTCCCAGGAACAACAACTGTGAAAGTTCGACAAGGGTTGCTTGATATCTGGTTGTTTTTAAAAATATGCTCAGTAAGAAATGACATTATCATCTCTGCACACAAACGTATGGAGATAATCTGCACGCCTGTAAGGCACAGAGCAGGGCCAGATGTCACGTCATCTTAAGAAAACACTGGAGACATGGGGAGAGCTGCTGCAGTGATTTACAGTGCCAAAAACCACACATCAGCAAACAGCAGTGCAGTCACCATAGCAACAATGGAAAAGCGAACAAATAGCCCTATACTCTCACAAGCCGAAGTATTTCAATATTACCTGCTTGCATACACAAACATAATGGGGGAAAAATTCAGTTGTTTGTGCCTCCCATTAGCGCCTTAAAAGGGCGCTAATGGGGCGCAAAGCAACTAGCGCCCGGGCGCGGCGATGTTTGCACCGTTCGCGAAATTAACTAGACATTTTGCAGCAGCCCTAAACACTACCGCCACGATCTCCTGCGCCAGCGGATTGTGACGTCAGTCGAGTGCGCAACGCCCCGTTAGCACCCTGGACCGGATATTGAGTGGCGCCCCCTGCCTTACCGCCTGCCGCTAGCAATGACAGGTTGAGGGGAGCGTTATGCTGTCAGAAAGGGACTAGGAGCGCTATTTAAAGGCGACCGCTTCCTGCCTTTTTTTGTCGGTGACATTTTTGCACCACGCATTCGGAGAGAGAGAGAGAGAGGAGAGAAAGAGAGACTTCTGGAGAGATTCAACGCTGTGTGAAGGAGTTTTGGGTACTGAGCAGCACTTTGCAGGTTTATTTTGATTTGCCCTTCCTTGCTTCGCCAGCGCTCTGAGGTAGCGCCTCGCTCCTCAGCCTTAAGGCAGGTGTGAAGCGCCTGATTTAGCACTCCAATCACCTCCAGGGGTGATAAAAGCCAAGTTTGCTGTCGGAGGCGATAATTAGCGCCTTAGCTCCAATCCAAAGGATGCTTAGGCTTGTTGAAGATCAATTCAACCCAACTACTGCAAATCGCAGGAGGAGAAATTGGACCGCATTGTGCCCGTTTTATTGGGCGCAGCGAGACCCAATTTTGAGGACCAACATCCTGCGCCCCAAGGATGTCGGAAATGTCCAATCCGAAATTGGGTTGGGTCAATTTTCAGGCATCCCTGGCAGCCACCTAAAACAAGCATTAGGTCCCTTACATATATTATGAAGGGTAATGCCGGTTTCAACCCCCCTCGCTGAAACTGCCCTGCAATAAGCGAGGCAGGAGTCAAGCCCGCCCCACTCAGGATTGTTCAGTGTCCTCTAGAGAGCTGCTGCTGTCCCGCAATTGGCCCCCTCCCATTCTCCTTCCACCCCCGACACTTACCTGAGGGCCGCTTCCAGCGAGGTAGGCGGCCCAAAGTTCGAAGCAGCAGAAGGACGAGCCGCCAGTGGCGGCGCGACAGGTGCCGGCAGTCGCCCACATTATTTAGAGGCGGCCTGTGGCCCATCGTAGGGCGGGCAATGGGCCTCCCGGTTCAGGCATGTGTTGTGGCCGCATTTCTGCCCTCACGCCCGAAACCGGGCACCGTCTTATTTCCACCCCAGTTTCTTCAAGGCTAGTTCCGACAACGCAAATCAGTTGCCTTTGCCATAATGAACATCCTTATGCACAAATCATGTGGTCCCAAACAGGTCAGCAACTGCTCAATGCACCCAAAGTCACTTTAAACTTGACTGCATTAAATGTCATCTGCCAGTGTCTTGGCAACGTGCATACTTTGATTAAAACCACTAAAGTGCAGTACAGTTTGATAATTACTGTTTGGATGTTTACAGCCAAGTATCATATTTCCACCCATATTCTATTTAAATTTTTTACTTCCTCTATAAAATTCCCTACACCATGCATCTTCCCCAGCCAAAAGGAAGGGCAGGCAATCTTCTTTGCCTACCCCTACTCTATTGGGGTCAGGAAGTACACGGGAGCAACCTCTGTTGACCGAAGTCCCGAGAGGTTATACCCATCAGGAAAGATTGAACAGGCTGCGGCTCTTTCCTCTAGAAAAGGCTACGGGTTTGATAGGGTCAACGTAGAGAAGATGTTTCCACTTGTGGGGGAGACCAAAGCTAGGAGCCATAAATATAAGATAGTCACTAATAAATCCAATAGGGAATTCAGAAGAAACTTCTTTACCCAGAGAGTGGTTAGAATGTGGAACCTGCTATCACAACGAGTAGTTGAGGCCAATAACATAGATGCATTTAAGGGGAAGCTAGATAAACACGAGGGAGAAAGGAATACAAGGTTATGCGGATAGGATTAGATGAAATGGGGCGGGAGGACGCTCGTGCGGAGCATAAACACTCACATGGACTACTTGGGCCAAATGGCCTGTTTCTGTGCCGTACATTCTATGTAAATTTTTTATTTTTCCTCCATCTCTGCAAGGAAGGAGGTCACTCCAATGGCAAGGCTCAGGCAGTTAAACTGCTGTGCGGGGAATCACAGATTAGGACGCGTTTCCTGCCACTCTGTGGGCACAATACTGCCAATATCAACTGGTCAAAATAATACATCATAGTAACAGCAAGTGTGGAAAAATAAATAGGGGGGGGGGGGGGGTGGGAAGTCATTGCCTTGGTCACCATGGAACATATCTACAATGTTGCTACACATACTATCCAGAGCAATTCTTCCTCCATTGTGACTCTTAGAAGTATGGTCTGAAGAGATGATGATAAAGACTGATAGAAACACACAACAGCAGAGCGATAAAAGATTGACAGTCCAGCACTGATGCATCTGAAAAGGAAGGGTTCCAAACATTGGGTTTGGGGCACTCAAGCACTGCATCGCACAGCAGCAAGGAAAAAAAACTACTTTGGAAAAGCAGATTAGAACGACTAACAACACTGAAAATATTGTACATGTGTGTCGAGAGCGATTATGCGGACCAGAGGGCATAAAATTAAGTTGGTGAAAAATAAATTGAGCACAGGTAATAGAAACGATTGTTTTTTTTTATAAAGTGAATAGGATGGTGAATGTTTGGAATAATCTGGTACACAAGATAACAGAGACATTCAGGAAGTTCAAAATGCAGTTCGATGCTAGCCTGAGAGTTACGTTGATTTTATATTGGTATTAAGGCATCAGCATCCATAACATCGGTTTTGTAAAACCAGACATCTGGCACTCTGGAAGACCCATTTTTAAAAAAAGTTGGCCCCTCTGACTGTCACTGATATTCCTGGGGCAGTAACATTATGACACGATGCCATGATGTTACTACTTCATGCAAGTGCCCTAGCCAAACTGCACAGCCAGTCTGGACAGGTGCAAGATACTGAGCCATACCATACAGCAAGGATAAAAGCAAGACTAGCTGTAGCATCCAGAATTAAACACAGGAGTGCATGCACACAGCTCCCTCTCCCAAGATCAAGGTTGCAGGACAAAAATCAGCTCCAGAACACTACAGGGATGAACGGCCTTTTGTCATCCTTTGTATCACTGCCTACCCCGATCCGGAGCACACCAGCTCTTGGGGGACTGAACCTTTCAGGTTCACTCCACATTGTTAAAGGTGATCTGCATCTTACTTAAACAAGCACCACTCTCTGAAAGAAGGGTACAGTACAGGACAATAGCCTTAGCAACATGTTGCACGGACAATCAAAAAAAAAACATCGAAAAGTATCCGTCTCCTCTCTTCCTTCATTGCCCTGATCATCAATACAGCTCGGAGGATTTCAGTGGTGCAAAGTATCCAAATAATTTGGGGAAAGAAAGGCAACTTACCGCCTCAGATTTATTTAGTACTCAGTACTCTCCAAAGTGGCTCTGTCCCACTATGTTGCACTCCAAATTTAGACTCCTTCCATCTTAATATTGACTGCTACCAATCTGTGAAAGATAAAAAAGTTAAATAGAAAGATTGTTAGTGGAACATAGAAGTGACTACGCTGATATATTTTGTATTTACAGTTCTATCTTTCTCCCCTCCATTCCTTAATATGATAGCCTTTGCCGAGTGCCATTTTATAGTCCCCATTAGCTCTCTGGTACCTCACCCAAGCGGCTAGACTTCATGCAAGAGCCTAGATCAGTGTTTAAAGGTTATTCTCGCTCAGTATGCATTAGGGACTGTGCGCAACAAATGCATGAAAAATCCATGAAGAATGTGCAGCTGCCCTGATACTGCGCAGCTTTAGTGTCGGTGACAGACATATCTGTAACATTTGCTCTTGCAGCCTCGATTGCAAAATGATTAAGACAAACAAAGCTGTAGGTTTAAAAATGATCAGACGGTCAAATCTCTGCAGCAGTTAGTTGCTTGTTTGTGGCAGCGTTACGCTGCAGATCCCCAACTTCTAGTGTTACACAGATAATTCCAACGCTGCTTCGGGCAATGTAACTGTAAACTACAAGGATGCGGCACATCTGGATTTTAAAATGTTTGCAGTGCACATGCTGGGATACCAGTTGTATGTAAATGGCAGCCACCATGTTGAAGAATGTATTAGTGAAATTGTCAATTTTGCCCTAATAATAACATCTCTACACAGTCCCTGAAGAATTAGAACAGTGGCTACAAAAAACAATCCTACATGCATCAGTATGGGTTACTCTGCAGTGCCCTTGCAGAGTTGCACAGCAAATATCTTCCTTATCTGTATATACAAGCTTTCCCCTCGCTGCTTTTATTTTTCTGTCGTTTTCAAACGCTCATTCTCTTTATCTGTTCCCTTCAACTCCTTTGGTCTTTGTGTTTTAATCTCACTCGTGGTTTGGTTCTTTCTCTCACTGACTTGATGTTCTCTCATTTCTGAGCTTCTGTTGTCTCTTTCTATTTCTGTTCATCTCTCTGTTTTCTGTGTCTCCACATTTCTTGGTCTGGCTTTATATCAATTTTTCTGCCTCTCACCAAATATCGATTTACTTTTTTGCCTTTTCCTTGGATTCGCTTTTTCTCTCTGCACCTGTGCTTTTCTTATTTGCAGGCACATTGACACCCTGCTGAATGGGGTTGCCAGATATGGTCTTGTCATGCAAGCAACAATTAGCACATCTCCTCTGGCATTGCTTATGGGTAGTCCAGGGCACATGATGGCCAGTGGAGCAGCTAGGTAATGAAGGTGAACATGGGACCATCGAGCAGAGCATTTAAAATATGAGGAATGGAGCTGGCAGGGAGAAAAGACCACGGATCTGGTAAAGCACGAAGCCTGGATGCAGGAACGTCCAGGATCTGGAGCAAATGGTGCCATCAGTGGAACTAAGCCCAGAAGCAGAGGGGCTGTGGGGCTATGGTCAGGGACAGAGATCTACAGAGGAGCCAGGACAGAGGTAGTGGAAGGGTGGTAGTGACATTAGGAGTGTTAGGAGTGTTAAGGCTGTAACCATTCCTAAAAATGGGGAAATCCAGTCAGTTTTGGCATGGTTCTCCCACATCAACTGTTGTAATTATTATGCATTGTATTTAGTTATATTTATATAATGAATCTTATCGTTGAATGTATTTTATGTTATTAGTCCCACTAAACAAGACCAGACAGCGGTTGTCTTTCATTCACCAGCTCATTCATTTCCTACATTACAACAGTGACTACACTGCAAAAGTAATTCATCGGCTGTAAATACAAGTCTTGCTTTCTTTTACCCAGGTCCTGCTGTACACGAGCCTGGTTCCAAGAGAGGCCAACAGAAGAGAACCCAAACCATGAGGACAATGACACCAGGCAGACACTCAGCCACTGGTGCTATGGGTGGCTCACACCCGGCTGGTGGAACGACATCTTTTCCCATTCATCTAAAACACACAGACAGTGGGTCACCCATGCGGTTTCTTTTAAGGTTGGTTACGAAAGGTAAACACACTTAATACAGCTTGGTGGTTGGGATCTCGGTCTCTCCGCTCCCCTCCCAGGCCATCTTGCTCCCCACTGATTTGCCACATCAGGTCCCAGAGTACTTGTGGGAGGGAGGGGAGCAGAGCCAGAGCATTCAAAGCCAGGGTGGCGAGACCGGAAGGTCAACGCTTGGAGTTGCTAGTGGGAGGGAAGGCTTGAGCAGAAGGTCACAGCTGGAGGGAACTAGCTGTCAAGCCTGGATCAGAGTGCAGGCAGGCTGTGTTCCTACTCTTTCATAGTTCATGCCAGGTGAATGGAGCAGAGTGCCGAATTTAACATTTTTAATTAACACAAAAATTCTTTATTGAGCAGGATGTCAGAGAGAGCAGCTGAGGGGGACACCTGTAGCCGCTGGCAGATGACGTTGAGGTGGTAGCAAGGCCGGGAAGAGACGAAGCATTAAGAGTGATCACCATTATCAGAAGATGATAAAGCAGCGAGTACCCACCCATTTGCAGGTCACATGGTTCCCATGGATCAATCAGATCACTGGAAGGCAACAGGGATTGAACAGGACAGTCAGATGGCCACAACAGTACCAGTTAAATACTACAGATTTGGTTTTAAGCTCTGGCTGTGAAGGGATTTATATCGATGCACGAAACACACAAAATAATGTGATATTTTAGACCATTGTGCAAGTAGGTTAGAAGGTGCAACTTTGTGTATTCAACTCAGAAAACAAATTGCAGTTTATCTGAACATTGCATAAAACAGTCATCAAACTTTGTATTAATATCAAATATATAATTTAAGTGGCAGTTGTACAAAACAGATTTCCCAATAATCTCATTCTCAAAGAACAATTATAGCATTTTTAAAATACCCCCCCTGCATCTGAAAGCGAGATTCACAAAGGCATAAATTAGTGACTGCTTCTGCACTGCAGGTTGAGAAATTTGACACATATCTCTTTGTTGCTTGGAAGGGCCCAATGATATAATGGTTCAGCGCAGCTATTATCTTCACAATCTCTGACAGAACTGTTCCTCTCGTGGAAGTGGTTTTCCGTTCTGGATACAGAACTGCACAAAGTTCAGTGTTGGCCTCCGTGGGGAATTCTATACTCCGTATGCAGGTCCTTTCGGATACGTCTAGGCAGGACTGTCTGTTTCAGTATGCGTGGCTGGCAACATAAGGGTGTGTCATAACTGGACAAACATACATCTGACTAGATGCTGCCTTGGGTTGTCAACTCTCGAGGTTTCATCACATGACCTCCTGCCGCCATACAATCCTGCCCCGCCATTGGTCGCTCAACATGCCCATCCTCGCAGCGCACCACCTTCCCATGACAATTGGAAAGCAAACATGCTCTTACCTACCCAATTGGTTGATGCTCGACTTTTTGGGGGGGGATTGGCTCGTGCCCCCTTTGGGGCGATAACTTCGCCAGGGCGCTCCCATTGAATATCGCAGTGCTACGTGCAGCAGCGCCGCGGTACTGCAGGCATCCCCACCCTGATTAAAGAGGAAGGGCCTAGCACAGTGCGCACCAGGGCCCTGCTGGATCACCGAGGAGCAGGGTTCCGGCAAGAGAGTCCGGCACTTGGGAGTGCCGGGCTGACGGATCACTGCCGGCACCCTGCAGGAGGCGGCCAGAGGGGGCAGGTGCTGGCAGGTGGCCCAAAAAAAATGGCCGCCCGGCACCTGCCCTTTAATTTGCCGCAAAAACGCCACCCTGACCCTGTTGGACATGGCGGCCGGCGGTAGGTCAGGGGGCGCGAGCCAAGTTTGCAGCCGGGGCGCGAGCAGGGCACGGTGATGAGGTCATCGCCAGAGACACAGAGCCACAGGGCGCTACCGGCTACTGCTGCAGCTAACCTCCCACTGAATTTCGCGGGAGGTGTTAGCGGCGCAGCGCCCGGGCACTAGTTGCTTTGCGCCCCCGGGAGGCGCAAAGCAACCGAATTTTTCTCCATTGGCCTTTTTATCCCATTATAATTTTTATAATTAATAAATGTTCATAGAAAATGGGAAAAAAAGGGCACTTTATTTATTGCCCCAGTAATTTTTCTCCTGGGTTGCAATGTCTGAGGTTAAGCTTTAGTTCCTGGAGATTCTAGGACAATCCTAGAGGGTTGGCAAACCCAATGCCACCTCAGATCCTCCTCCAAAATCTGCAATTACAGAGGGATGCCCAGAGGGGTACCCGTCTCGGCACACTGAAATATTCCAAGTGAAACAGGCTTAGCTATAGCATGGAGTGCAGCTTAAAGCAGCTGACTATGTTGCTTTATAGCAAAACAACTAAACAGCTAGCAAAGCAGTGAAATAGGTGGGAAAATGCACAGCAGACACGGGCAGCAAGTACAAAGGGATTAGGTTACTTGAAGAGCAATGGCCCCCAACACCAAGGGACAGGCTTCCTGTACAACATCCATTTTATATGGGTATTGAGATTCTGGAACACTGTTCAGGCACTCCAGCTGAATTATGGGGCCTAGCCCTAATTTACCTGTTTCTCAGGGCCTTACTGAGCCTGGGGCGGCAGCACTACAGTAGGGTTGCCAAGCCAACCCTCCAGGATTGCCCTGGAGCCTTCAGGAATTAAAGCCTAATCTCTAGAACACTGCTTCGAACAATGTTACATACGAACATACGAATTAGGAGTAGGCCACTCGGCCCTTCGAGCCTGCTCTGCCATTCAATACGATCATGGCTGATCCGATTACTCCACATTCCCGCCTACCCCCGATAACTTTTCACCCCCTTGCTTACCAAGATCTACCTACCTCTGCCTTAAAAATATTCAAAGACTCTGCTTCCACCGCCCTCCGAGGAAGAGAGTTCCAAAGACTCACGACCCTCAAAATATTTCTCCTCATCTCTGTCTTAAATGGGTGACCCCTTATTTTTAAACAGCGATTTCTAGATTCTCCCACAAGAGGAAACATCCTCTCCACATCCACCCTGTCCAGACCCCTCAGGATCTTATATGTTTCAATCAAGTCACCTCTTATTCTTCTAAACTCCAGCGGATACAAGCCTAGCCTGTCCAACCTTTCCTCATAAGACAACCCGTCCATTCCAGGTATTAGTTTAGTAAACCTTCTCTGAACTGCTTCCAACGCATTTACATCCTTCCTTAAATAAGGAGACCAATACTGTACACAGTACTCCAGATGTGGTCTCACCAATGCCCTGTATAACTGAAGCATAACCTCCCTACTTTTGTATTCAATTCCCCTCGCAATAAACGATAACATTCTATTAGCTTTCCTAATTACTTGCTGTACCTGCATAGTAACCTTTTGTGATTCATGCACTAGGACACCCAGATCCCTCTGCATCTCAGAGCTCTGCAATCTCTCACCATTTAGATAATATGCTTCTTTATTCTTCCTGCCAAAATGGACAACTTCACATTTTCCCATATTATAATCCATCTGCCAGATCTTTGCCCACTCACTTAACTTATCTATATCCCTTTGTAGCCTCCTTATGTCCTTTTCACAACTTACTTTCCTACCTATCTTTGTGTCATCAGCAACTTTAGCAAACATACCTTTGGTCCCTTCATCCAAGTCATTTATATAAATTGTAAAAAAGTTGAGGCCCCAGCACTGATCCCTATGGCACACCACTCGTTACATCTTGCCAATCAGAAAATGACCCATTTATGCCTTCTCTGTTTTCTGTAAGCTAGCCAATCTTCTATCCATGCCAATATGATACCCCCTACACCATGAGCTTTTATTTTCTGCAATAACCTTTGATGTGGCACCTTATCAAATGCCTTCTGGAAATCTAAGTACAGTACATCCACCGGTTCCCCTTTATCCACAGCACATGTTACTTCCTCAAAGAACTCCAATAAATTGGTTAAACATGATTTCCCTTGCACAAAACCATGTTGACTCTGCCTGATTACTTTGAACTTTTCTAAATGCCCTGCTAGAATGTCTTTAATAATAGCTACTAACATCTTCCCTATGACAGATGTTAAGCTAACTGGCCTGTGTATTGATTTCTTTGTGGGTTCAATGATGAGACATTTATGAAAGAGAATGAGTTTTAATCTAAAGTCTGTTCAACTCTTTATACAGCTTTTACAGGAGACACGATGCTGTGATGCATCTAGAACGAAACCGAAACTAAACTAACTGCCTTGCTTCTCTCAGTCACATGCCCTCTGCTGGTCAGGCACAAGCAATCAATACATGCAATCATGCTATTAAGGCATCATAATCGAACAGGCAAATACCATCTCTATTTGCCGATATCATTACAGCCTGTAGTTTCCCGCTTTGTCTCCCTCCCTTTTTGAATAAAGGAGTTACATTTGCTATTTTCCAATCTAATGGAACCGTCCCAGAATCTAGGGAATTTTTGAAAATTAAAACCAACGCATCAACAATCTCACTAGCTACTTCTTTTAAGACCCTAGGATGAAGTCCATCAGGACCCGGGGACTTGTCAGCCCACAGCTCCAACAATTTGCTCAGTACCACTTCCCTGGTGATTATAATTTTCTGAGTTCCTCCCTCCCTTCCATTTCCTGATTTACAGCTATTTCTGGGATGTTACTTGTATCCTCTATAGTGAAGACCGATGCAAAACACCTGTTCAATTCAACTGCCATCTCCTTATTTTCCATTATTAATTCCCCAGACTCGCTTTTTAATCGGACCAACGCTCACTTTGTTAAATCTTTTCTTTTTAAGTATCTATAGAAACTCTTACTAGCCGTTTTTATATTTCTAGCTAGCTTTCTCTCGTACTCTAATTTTTCCTCTCCTTATTAATCTATTAGTCATTCTTTGCTGTTTTTTTATATTCTGTCCAATCTTCTGACCTGCCACCCATCTTTGCACAATTATATGCTTTTTCTTTAAGTTTAATACGATCTTTAACTTTTTTAGTTAACCACGGATGGTGGGTCCTCCCCTTGGAATTTTTCATTCTTGTTGGAATGTATATATTCTGTGTATTTTGAAATATCCCCTTAAATGTCTGCCACTGCAACTCTATTGACCTATCGCTTAACCTAATTTGCCAATGTTACCTCTTTTTATTCCCCCTATGCGGACCCTTTAACTGGCTCCGCAGCCCATTCAAAATTTTCGCGTATGCGTGGTTATTTCCATTGTAAAGCCGGTGAGCGGCCCGCGCGGGACCTCCAGACCGCGGTGTGCCGTGCTGCTTAGCAGGAAAGGTTGGCTTCGAGCAAGGCACGAGAAAAATTTCTATTCAATATAATTTTCTTTGAACACTCTTGTTTATTAGTTATAAAAAAAATATTGGATGGGGGTGGGGGAGGGAAGAGAAGAACGGCGGTTTGACTGACGGTCAAGAATCATCCATCCAATCAGGGTGCAGAGTTTATTCGCTGTCCAATTGGCGTGGGGAGGCAGTGTGTCACGAGTATGGACATGTCGGGCCGCCAATGGCAGGAGTGTGGGGTGCGACAGTGGGAGGCAGGTCATGTGATGACAACGCCAGGCATATGTCCAGCCAGAGTTGACACCCCTACACTAAAGGCACCCGTGAAGACATATGTGGGTATATGTGTGGGGACCAAAGAAAAAGTGACAAATTAGAAGGAAACTGGAAGCTAAGTGGACAGACATCAAGTTCTCAAGGGCAGGAAAACCTCAGAGACATGGGCATAGTAAAGGGAATCCAGAGAGAGAGTGACCTAGAAAATACCTTGAGAGTAAGGGTATACTTGCCATAGAGGGAGTGCAGCGAAGGTTCACCAGACTGATTCCTGGGATGGCAGGACTGTCGTATGAGGAGAGATTGGGTCGACTAGGCCTGTATTCACTAGAGTTTAGAAAAATGAGAGGGGAGCTCATTGAAACGTATAAAATTCTGACAAGGCGAGACAGACTGGATGCAGGGAGGCTGTTTCCCCTGGCTTGGGTGGGGGGGTCTAGAACAAGGGGTCACAGTTTCAGGATACAGGGTAGGACATTTAGGACTGAGATGAGGAGACATTTCTTCACTCAGAGGGTGGTGAACCTGCAGAATTCTCCACCACAGAAGGCTGTGGAGGCCAAGTCACTGAATATACTTAAGAAGGAGATAGATTGATTTCTAGACACAAAAGGCATCAAGGGGTACAGGGAGAGAGCGGGAATATGGTATTGAGATAGAGGATCAGCCATGATCATATTGAATGGCGGAGCAGGCTCGAAGGGCCGAATGGTCTACTCCTGCTCCTATATTTCTATGAGAGAAATCAAATGAAAGTTTTTACTGGCATTTAAAATACTGGCAGGTGTTCCCAGTGATTAATAAGGTAGAGCAAAGTGCCAACACTGTAAATGCCAGCGTACTCAGGCTGGAAGCGGTTTGCAAGATATACATCTAACATCCCTTGTACTTAAATCAATAATTTATGTATCGAGAGAAACAGGTTTTTGAACATTATACAATAAGCAATTTGTATCTCCTTGTGTTCCCTCCCCCCGCCCCACCTCAAGACAATTGCACATCACTGACTCAGATAAATAGAATTTGATGGAAGTGTACAGCCAGTCACTCGACATCTTAAAGAGAAAAGACGGGCTAACGTTTCAGAGGTATACCCTTCTTCAGAACTCATTTCCAGTATTTTCTGTTGGTATTTCCAATTTCCACCGTTTATTGAAGAGAGAAACAGAGCTAACCAGGGTACTTTTAACCCTACTCGCTCAGCAGAAACCTGGCGGGTGGGCAGTTAAAATCGCCCTGGCTCTTACCTGTCCAAAAGCCGCCATGATCACAACATCTGCAATTTTAACCTGCTCTCCTTGAGCAGGCAGCAAGGACACACGCCCGGAGCCAACAGGGTCCTTCTTTACGTGTGCATGTTGCGGCCTAATGACATCATTGAGACCCGACCTGTAATTTTCACTCAGGCCGGAGCAGGGATCCACCTGGAGTTAAAATCAGGGCCGTACACTTCAGGTTGATGACCTATCAGGTCACTGACCTGAAACGTTAAACTCTGTTTTTCTCTCCACAGATGCGGTCAGGCCTGCTGAGTGTTTCCAGCATTTTCTGGTTTTATTTCAGATTTCCAGCATCCGCAGTATTTTCCTTCCACCATTTTTAAAAAAAACTTAATTTTATTCATCATTGACAGCTGTCAGGAAACAAAGTGCTGCCGATCTCAAATACCGTATCCACATGGCAGTTTCGTGAAGCTAAATGCATGGAGCCCTTGATAGCTCAGAGAGTTGGTCCAGTGAGTAGCTTCAGCATACAGACCAGGAAGGAACCCTGGTGTTAGCCAATCTCAGCCCAGGTAGTGGGAGGAACACGGGTCAGTCTTAGTGCCAGAGGTGAAGGGAAGCCAAATGAAAGGAGCTAATAATACTTTATAAAATCATCTTTAAAAAATTTTTTTTTTTAAATATTGGAGCAGTGGCCCAGGGCCTGTCGTCTTGGATACCCTGTCTGTCTTGTGGGTGAAGGGGGGGAGAAATAGGATGCATCGCTGGTTTCTGATTTGTGACGATGTGGGGTTGGGGAAGGAGGTTATACAGAAGAACATAAAAATCAGGCGCGGGAGTAGGCCATACAGCCTGCTCCGCCATTCAATCAGATCATGGCTGATCTTCAGCCTAAACTCCACTTTCCTGCACGATTCCCTAGAGTCCAAAAATCTACCAAATTCAGCCTTGAATATACTCAATAACTGAGCGGCAAGAGCCCTTTGGGGCAAAAAATTCCAGAGATTCACAACCCTCCAAGTGAAGAAATTCATCCCCATCTCTGTCTTAAAAGGTCGACCCCTTATCCACATTGTTGAAATCCTCGATATTGAAAGGAGGCAAGGAAGAGGGGATATTAAGTTAACTCAGATATTTCAAATTTCTCTTTAATACAACAGCACTGTATGAACCTAGACCTTTCAGTGGGAGTGCCTGGGGCATGGTTCCATGGGTGCCAATACTAACTGTGTAAAACATGAATGATTGCCATTTATGGAGTATTGATTTGTATAATAAAAACCTCGTAGACAAAGCTGGGATTGTGGAATTACCCCTACGCTATTTTGGTTTCAGCTAGAAATAACCAGATAAGTAACCACCCTCAAATTGTTTCAGGGAGGATGAGGGAATCCTCCTTACTAATTAGACAGCGTCAGCCGTGTGACTGCAGCCAGTTACTGCAGTAATGATAAAAACAGAAAACGCTGGAAAAACTCAGCAGCATCCGTGGAGAGAGAAACAGAGTTAACGTTTCAGGTCGAAGGCCTTTCGTCAGAACTGGAAAAAAGCAGGAAATGGAACAGATGTTAAAGCAAGTTTAGGGGCCGGGAAATGGGGGAGGGGATGAAAGAACAAAAGGGAAGGTCTGTGATAGACTGGAAGGCAGGAGCAGTAAAGAGGCATTAAGAGATATTCAAGGCGAGAGGAGATGGTAATGGGACAGGTTAAGAAACAAAGGATGGCTCTAGATGAAGTGTGAATTGCGCTGGCAGAATGAAAGACAGCTGCCATGTGGGAGAGAAGAAAAAAAGACAAAAAGTGTGGATAAAATATATATATATGGGGCTGCGGTTATGATCTGAAATTGTTGAACTCTATGTTGAGTCCAGAGGGCTGTAAAGTGCCTAATCGAAAGAGGAGGTGTTCCTCGAGCTTCCGCTGAGCTTCCGTGGAACAATGCAAGAGGCCGAGGGCGGTTTGGTCCGAGTGGGAGTGGAGTGGAGAATTAAAGTGACAGGCTACCGGTAATGATAGTGCTCGAGGGAGGTGGAGGGACAGGTCATGGCCAGATCAACACTGAGGGACACGGGCTGACACTCGCACAGCTCTTGGCCTCTCCCTGCAGATACACTGCCACATTTGCACTGACCTACACCAGTCTATTAGTGTCGCCAGCCGGACTTGATCCCGTCTCTGCTTGCATGAGGGACGCTCGGGCACTGGTTCGTCTACTGTAGTTGCAGGCAGTAAAAATTAGCATGGCTTATCGCAAATTAAATCCCCAACGGCAGGAACTGGATCTTGCAAAATCATATTAAAGTCTGTAACTTCCTGTTGAAAATAACTGTAATCCTTCCAGGATGTTATTTTTGGCGCTGAAGAAGGACACAGAGTTCCAAAAGAAAATGCACCTAAAATAACAAAACAGACAATCAAGGACAATCTGGGCATGGCGCCAGACACAATGTTAAAAAGAAAAAAGAATTTTCAGGGTAGATGTTCCTAGACCAAAACCCCGACAGAAAATAAATCTTGCACCTTTGGTACTCAATTCTCTTTTAGACGTTTGTAAACCTGTCACTGCTACAAACTGCTGTTTGTGCACTTCAGCCCTTATTTCTTAGGCTACACATGTAGAATGCTGGAAATTCCTGTTGCTCAAGCTGCAATAAAGCTTTTGTCCTGCTACATGATTTGCATGATAACCCAATATCCAGAGCCATTTATTGAGTTGACAACTTTTCTGGGGCTGTACCAGTTTTTTTTTTTTTTTTTTTTTTAAATTGAAGCCCATTTGAGGGTGGCATGTGTGGTGCAGATTGAAATGCAGTTTATTCTCAGAAAATGGCAGCAGCGTTATGAATGTGTGGGCGGTGTACACGTTATACATGGGCGGGTAAATCGGACTGAGACTTGGAGTGGGACTGCTAGTGTGGAGGTTTCAAGCAATAAAGAATATACAGCTTGTCTAGAATTATGATCCCAGGAAACATTTTGATCATAAAAATAAAAAAGTGGTCAGATCAGGTCCCGACAATGACCTGGATGATGGGATGAGCTAGATAAACTAAAAAGGACCTTTTCTCAGTTCTACTCAGTCCATTGTTCTTAACATTCTTTTATCTGGATTTGTACCTGTATTTTTCCCCATATTTTTGATTCCACAGCCATGTGCGAGTTATGCACCTACATCAGTTGCATGTGACATTTTGACAAAGAATAATGCACTGTGCCTTGGAGCTTTTTGCTAACTGAAAATGTACAATAAAGGGCAAGTTTTTAAAAAATAAAATAAAAATCGGGAAGCACCAGATGAAGGGCCAAGACCCAGATTGCAGGACACTACTGGGGTTGAAAAAAAAAAAGGAACAAAATGGACAAACTTGCATTTCTATAGCGCCTTTCACGACCTCAGGATGCCCCAGAGCGCTTCACAGCCGGTGAGGTACTTGGAAGTGTAGGCACTGCTGTAACGGAGGTATCAAAGATGCAAGAGACAAGATGAATCAGGAAGTGACCATTAGGCGACGCCAAGTTTGGCTTTTAAAAAGCCTGCAAGACTATCAGAAGGATGAGATTCAGAGAGGGAAGACGTTTGAGATGGGGGAAAGAAATTGAGATTCACTGTACTGTCTCCATCCCCAAATTCAAAACATTTTTAATGGATGTGCAATCTACTCAAAAAAAAGTTGCTACAAGTGTAAGCAGAAGGCACAGGAACTATTAACGGATGGCCAGGAGAGAGTCAATGGCAGAAAGGGAGGTGCCAACAGGCCAACGGTCTTTCTGTCTCTTTCAAGTGAAAAATGGCTTCCATGGGAAAGTCATCTGTCATTCTGATCATTTGCCTCAATGCCAGTGAAACTGATGACGTGAACGCTCTAAGTATGAAAAGGGAAAATCCAAACAAATCAAGTTATATTTTAATAAGTAGAGAACAGACAGACAGCTGAATTCACCACATCATGAGCTACTTTAGCATCCGCATGCTTGTTGTGTATTTTACATCAAATGTACCAAAAGGAATAAATTTAAAAAAAAATCAACCAATGCTTCGAAGTAGAAAGATCCAATATCACACAGCTGGAACTTGCTACAAAAATAGAACGAAAGCAATGAAACAAACTTGCATATGGCCCGGTTTTTAAGGTCATACGAGCGTACAATGAAGTGAAGAGTGCACATCGAACCTTTGCAGCCACCAGAATCTAAACATAATACTAAAAACATCTTGAATATATTAAATTTGCGATGTTCATTACACACTCCTTATTTGGGCATCAATGGTGTAACGCCTCGAGAGGCAGGCCTTTCAGTGGGATTTCCCCATTATAAAGCCACCTGTCGCACAGTCACACTTCCACCACTAGATGGAGCATCGTTAGCTCCTGGGGTGGGTGATTATAACCCTCCCCCCACGCACCTATCCTGATTTTAACCTGCTCCCATCAAAGGCCAAAGTGTCCTTCTTTAAATATGCAGATTGGGGTCCGAAAATGTCACTGGCCCGACTGCAGTTTTAACTCGGGTTGGAGCAGGGAAGCTGCTGTGTGGCTTTTGTGCCAGGCTGAACGGGTTAGAAGGGGGAATCGGGATGTGAAGAGGCAATTTTTATTTTTTTTAAATAAACTTTTCGTTGTGGGGTGTCAGGAGGAGCAGACCGGTGACGTTAATGAGGTCCAGGAGTAAAAAAAAAGAGCTCGGGCCTCATTTCTGCAGCAGCGGGTGAGTAATCAATTCGATTCGCTACCCATCCGCGTGGAGTTAAAAATCTGGGCCCAGGTCCCCTTACCCATACCAACAGCATTCCTAAAGCACACTGAAGGAAGTTTGCGTCCCTACTTTGTGTGGGTAAGACGACAGGAGATCTACTGGTCTATTTTTTTTTTTCCTTCTCTTTCACAAAAAATGCTGATTTTTGCTGCGGTTTGGATATGGAGCCCAGCAGCCTGTGACCAATTGCTCACTGTTTCTCCCCCCCCCCCCAAAAACGACTTCACTTCAGTGCGCTTGTGTGGATTTCGGGCGAGGACAGGATTGGACATAAGAACATAAGAAGTAGGAGCAGGAGTAGGCCATACGGCCCCTCGGGCCTGCTCCGCCATGCAATAGGATCATGGCTGATCCGAATCTAGACTCACGTCCACCTCCCTGCCCTCTCCCCATAACCCCTAATTCCCTTATCTGCTAGGAAACTACGTTGCTCCCCATGTTGGAATAGCCTATTCACTACCTAGGCTCACACAGAAATGCCAACTAGAAAAGGTATAGAAGTGCTCCTCGCATCTGTGGAGAAGTCCTCCCCAACAAGGGTCAGCACTCTCAAGGGAGAGGAAGAAAAAAATTGGCGAAACAATACAATACAAAAAAAAAAAATTGGTTTCAAAAATCCATTGGTCAATCAAAGCAGAATCTCTCTCCCACCCACCCCAAGGCCACATTATTACAACTTGTCAGGTGTGACCAAGAGTTGCAGGGAAGGAGGGATCTGATCTCCATGATGATCTACCAAAACCACTCATAAAAAAATGTCAGTAACTTCCTTCAGCTGTGGAGGAGAATGCATCACTGTGTTGCAATGAAAGACCTACACACTCCAGCGATAGCCGATACACGAGACCGTGCATGTGGTCTCCTGGGTCATGGGCTGCACGAGGCAGATTTTTCCATTACCCAGTGGTAATGCGACCAACATCACATGACCTCAGGTCACCACGAGTGGTCACGAACAATTGCAGCATCAACCAACACATTCATTTGTCAGCATAAAATAAAAAATACAGCAAGTCAGATGCAGTGGCGTAGACAAGAAAATAGACATGTTCTCCCGAAAATCTCATCGAAACATGCAGATCTCTGAATTTAAATATAAGCAGCTGAAGCAATAGAATCCCAGTTAAATGGCTACTTATGCAACAAAAAAAATCAGAGGCCTTGTGTCGGGGGGTGGGAAGAGATTGGAGGACGCGGCAAGGGGGTGGGGAGGCAGGAACGCTGGATCCAGCAGGTAAATGGAAAGGCTACTTGGATCCAACAGTTCTCACCTTCCTTGAGCTGGCGGGTTCCCCAAAGCCCGACCAGCCAGAGTTAAATTTAAAATGGTAGATCACCATGAGGCACGCCGGCCTCATTATAATATTTATAAATGGACGACCCGCCTCCTGGGAGCAGGTTGGCTGCCCGCCACCCACCCCCCCCACATCCCGCCTCTTAAAACCAGAAGTGGGTGGGTTGGGGTTGGGATTCAGTTTTGTAACTCTTTAGCCTCCCACCCGACCCCAACCCACCCATTTTTGGGGATTAAAATTCTCCCCATAGACTTCAATGATGTGCATTTCTTTCTACGTGAGAAATTAAAAGTCAGTCAGGACAGCAGCGTCACGATTTTGTGACTATTACATTTAAACTGTGCAACACAAGCTGAGTTTTACAGTTAATTGAAACCACTTAAAAAGATCATTCACATGATCTGCTCAAAGCAGCCATCTCCCCAACACAGCTGGGTATCAGAAATCACAGGTATTAAAATGGACCTTTCCCCCCCAATTAAATTTGACAGCCCTTTGTTCTTTTATCACTGCCATGTTTTAATTTCAATTTGATCTGCTGATTAATGTCCCATCCCCATCCAATCTGATTCCAGATGATTTTCATGACAAAAATGATGCAATGTTTTATCAACCTTCTTGGAAAAAATATTTTAAAAATTCAACGATAGGAACTCAACAAAGCAAAAAAGCTAGAACAGGTCACGTGACCCATCAAGCCCATTCCGTCCACAGTCCAAGGATAATTTTATCAATCCATCTAACCTCCCGAGCGAGAGTTTTGGATAAATGCTCAGTCATCCCTGAAAAGGTGACCAAGCAAAGCTTCAGAATTTTCACTCATACTCACATCGTCCCTCTTCAACCCTGGGCTGTCGATCTCCAAGGATAACATTCCAACATTGGCTGCTGGTTGGGACCAATCAGAATGTTCCATGAAAAATTTAACATCACAGTTTCCCTGTAGCCTTCATTCCAATTCCCACTGACCTCCGTCTCAAATGTCAGTGGACAGGAGAGGAGCCCCATCTATTTGGTTTAGTGGGAGGGGTGAAACGTAATCTTGTGCCATTGCACATATCAGTGCAAGATGTACAAGTTAAAATGCCAGTCCTCATTACACATGCTCCATAAACTCTAGACTACAACCTCAGAAGGTACTTTTAGAATGAAGGAGTCCAGTCTACAGCAGGCAACTACCACCCAGTCCCAACCAACACTGCGAGCCAGAGTGGCAGCAACACTTCAACATTTGGCAGTGCTGGAGCTGAAGATCCACCAGGAGTTTGAATCGGATGGAATGTAAAAGCACAAACCAGCCCCGGGAACGAGGAGGGCCCACACTGCAGTATCGCCGACATGCAGGATCTCCACGTTGACTGAGAAAATGCAGAAGAAATTCGAACTGGGGGACAGATACTCTGGCACCCAGCTCCTTGCTCCAGCTTTCATTAATATTTAGTGAATATTAATAATTAGAACAGCTGGTAGCAACATGCCCATGCCTCACAACCAATTGTCACTGGGTAAATAGAACGGGGGAAGCAAGAGAGAAAGAGTGATAAAGATAGATCAGCTTAGAGAGGTGGAGTAAAACAAGAGAAATGAGCTGTCTATCTCACTCGGATCTTCTTGAAGACCCCCTTTATAACAGTGATCAAGTTTTTGCTTGCCCCTCCCAATCACTCCCAAGGTTGGCTCAGTGTTCAATTCCTGTACACTTCTGTGAAGCACCTAGGGATGTTTTTATATGTTAAAAACGCTTTATAAATCATCACCGTTGTTCTCTTGTCTGTGTCTCTGTCCAATGCAGAAGTGTTGTGCCTTATCTTCTGCCCCCTCGACACTCTGTATTAACTTAGACCGTACCTGTACTGCTGCCTCCCCATTCCCAATTCCAACTCATCCCTGATTCTGACTGAATTCTACTCCTGTAAGTGACAGCAGCTGAACCCACGTCCTCCCCTCACCCCGTTCTGCAGCAGGTGACTGGCTGGTGGCTCACTGCAGGTGGCTCGCTGGCTGGTGGCGGCTCGCAGGTGGCTAGCTGGAGGTTCATTGCAGGTGGCTGGCTGGCGACTGTGGACAGGCTGCGGGATGGCTGGTCCGGACTGGCTGCTGTCTGTGGGTTGGCTTCTGGTTCATGTCTTCAGACTGGCTGCAGCAGCATCAGTAACAAATCAAATTAATGTTGAAGCTCCTCTTCAGTCTTTGTTCTTCAAAACCAGGCACGTGCTGCTTTTTGAGACACAAACCTGTTGAAAGATCCTACACACAGAAATCATCCTCATTGCCTGAGCAATAATGAGATCAATGAAATGGTTAATGGGCATGTTGGTGGGGCAGGCGATAGGGTGGAGTTGTGGTAATCCTCATCATGATTTTGTTTTGGTTCCACCTATGGGTACTCTCAATGTAGATGGCACCTCCGTCATCTCATAAGTACAGGAGCCTAGTGTTTATAGCACTGGACTAACAAACCAAGGGGCATGAGTTCAAGACCCACCTTGGCAAATTGTGAAACTGAATTCAATAAATCGAGTTCTGATGAAAGGTCATTGAACTTTACTCTCTCCATAGATGCTGCCTGACCTGCTGAGTGTTTCCAGCATTTCTGTTTTTATTTCAATAAATCTAATGTTTTTGGGCTCACAGGCAAAATGGCTGTGAAAGCTGTTCAGATTGTCACTGGTTCACGAATGCGCTTCAGGGAACGGAACCTGCCATCCTTCGCCAGTCTCCAGTCCCATACCAAGTGGTTGGCCAAGCAACAAATCCTGCCTTTCTAGTGTCACCCACATGCCAAGAACAAATAAAAAAGATTGGAGACATAACGTGAGCTGCTGTTGTGTATCTGCTTAGCTTTAATATTCCATTGCCTTGCAGTATCAATCGGTTATATATGGTAAAAAAGTGGCCTCCACTGTCCTCGAGTGGGAGCAGTAATAGGAAGAAAGGTAAGCCAAAAGAGAGAGTGACGCAGTTTGTAAATCCCAGTTTCAGCATCACTCTCCCAGGATACCAACTTAAATGTAAAGAAGCCCAAAGCCAGGTTTTGTTAACACAATACAGCATGGGTATTAAATTCAGTCTTTTTAACTTGCATTCCCATTTAAAGTGTCAGATTAGAGGCTCCCATTCCAAATCAGAACTGATGCAAATGTCACCTCTACCCTCGTTTCCAAGGAGGTTAAGTACCCGGCTTACGCTCCTTTACAAAAACATATGAGGAAAAAAAGCGATCGAAAACAAGCTTTTAAATTCAGCATGCGTGCTGACACTTCTCAACAGTTTCACAATATAAATGGTGCAGCAGATGGAGGTACCGTCACATTTTCACTGGCACTGACTCACAAACGCAGGTTACGCACACAACCAAGGTGCACTACCCTTGGCATCTCGCACAAGCAAAGCAAGTCTGACAGCAAGATATTACTGAACAAGAAGCTGAAAGCATATTCCACATGGAAACCGTAGCATTTTGGTGCCGGTTTAATGTCTCTGAATGCAATATTCATCTCTTAATATTTAATGGAATATTTGATAACAGAAATGCTCAGCTGGCACAGTCCCACTCTAAACTCAACAAAATATTCTCCCGCCATGTTAAGAGGTGTAGGCCAATGAGCCAACGAAAGGATAGTTGTCTTGAACAGTTAAAAATAAAAGGAGGAAGTGAAAAATGATTGGGTTGTTACATAACTGGTTAGGTCAATGAATGGATTAGCTGGGATCCTTTCCTTAATACTAAGCTGTTACTTTCAGCAAGTTTTCAAGCGGATTCAGTCCCTGGAACAGCCAGGATAAGTCTGCTTTGTCAGCGCCATTCCACAGCCACCATATTAGCCACTGGGAAAGTCACAGCCAACACCACGTTATTCTTAACAGATATATTGTGAGGTTTCTTTGCCAATTCTGTTGGCTTTTAACAGTGAAGGCTTGCAATTTCTTCCTGGTGTAATTTTCCACCTGCTCTCCACATTGGAATGGTTTGAGCTTCAGTGAGCTAATGATGGGATTCTCCATAAGCTGTTAAGATGATTAAGAACCACACAATCTTACAGCACAGAAGGAGACCATTCAACCCATCATGCCTCTGCCGGCTCTGAGAGATATCCAATTTACCCCTACTCTATCTCCCTATGCTTCTCTCTATCCATCCAACTATATCCTCTCCTACTTCATGTGCCTTAATTTTCATATTAAACCTCTTATGCGACACCTTTTCCTTTACTCCTTTCACTGTTACTCACTGCTGTATCATGGAACCATAAGTATAACATTACCCCTAATGTGACACTAACTGACTGACACTAAATTGGCATACTCATTCAGTGGGATAAATGGAAAAAATGTCATACTGGTGCAGTATGGCATGTCTTTTTACAGTTTAAGCTGAAGACATAGTTGGGCAGAGCTAAGGGAGCTTTACTCTGCATTTAATTTAGCTGTTAAACTTTAGTTACTCAGATAGGCTTAAAAGGCTGGGTCTATTCACTTTGGAGGTGCTCAGGTGATTTGTTAAAGGTTTTTAAAAAACTCAGGTGATTTGTTAAAGGTTTTTAAAAAAAAAGTTTAAGGATTAGAGTATGTTCCTATTGCTAGATTGGGGAAGACCAGGGGGCAGGCGCACAAGTTACACAAGGGTGCCTAGGTTGGATGTTAGGGGGTCTGTCTTTTCCTGGAGGATAGTAGACCTATGGAACAGGTAGTCGGCCCGTGAGGCGAGTGCTGACTCAATGCATACCTTCAAAAGAGAACCAGTCAGTTGGGGCAGAGATCACATCTTATTACAAAAGTAGGTTAAATACCAGGTTACACAAGCAGTCAATGCAGTTTCCTGGACTAGCTTTGATCTACAAATCAGAATTTTCCCCCCCGATTAACGTTTTAATCTGTTTTTTGCTGCTCCTAGGAAAGAACATGTAGAGGGTGTCTAATCATGATGCTTCAGGCATCGCAACTGCGTAGGGCAGGCTTGATAAACCAGATGGCCATTTCCTGCCCCATCATATGTTCATATCTGACCTGGGAATCTTTGATGCGGTCCAGAGGTGACCAAAATTGAAACCGTTCCATTCCCTGGCACCAGCATCACACACAAGCGCAAAGATTCAAAAAAAAGGTTCTTAAACCAATTTCAGATTAATTAAATGTTTCTTTGAGTGCACTTCAAGTTAAACAGCAGAGCATTTAACTGCTTTACAAATGTAATGGAAAAGTTGCTGAGATACCAATGCAGTTATGCTAGGATCATTGAGGATTTAATGTATGAATTAGAGGTGCAATCAGTTGACTGGATTTTATTGCAGCAAGGTTGATGCCAAATATAGCTAATACTCTCATTTTGCTATGAACTCTACTTAGCTGTGTTAAATACAGACTTAATTCAGTCCTTTCCATTATGGCTGGTATTAAATTTCTGTGCAATGCTACTTAAGAGGAGGGACATGAGCATTGAAGGAATATGCCAGAACAAGGCCCTATTAGGTTATTCATTCAATAAATTTTTTTTGTACAAACTTATTTAGAATTTTAATTTTTGCAAAATTGTTGCCATTAGTTTTCTCCAGAATGAAAATGACAATTCTGCTTCAAATTTATTTGTAATCTACATACAGTATGTCCTTTCTGTGAATTGTGAAGCTCATTATAAAAAAGGTACAGCATGTTCGTGCCAAAGAAGGGAACATTTTCCATTTCAGGCACCAAACATTTAAGTACAGCATGGTTAGACACAGAGTATGGTTTCCTCTACTTTACCCCAATGATGTACTTCAGGTCCAAGCCACTAATGCATCCATGAGACAATCTAGATTTCCCACAACATCCCATGGCCTCTCTGTATGAGATTATCACTTTAGTACCAAATTACAGGTTACTTCATACTGTTGGCCAAGCCCAGGCAAACACATTTCGTACAGAGCATTTCTAGCCAGCAGAGAGAACACCGTTATACGGTCAGTCTGGGCTGGAGATGACCCATGGTACAGAAGTAACAGGCCATAAGAATGCAAGAAATAGGAGCAGGAGTCGGCCATACGGCCCCTCGAGCCTGCTCCGCCATTTCAATGAGATCATGGCTGATCTTCAACCTCAACTCCACTTTCCTGCTCGATCTCCATATCTCTATTACCCGAGTGTCCAAAAATCTATCTATCTCAGCCTTGAATCTCCTCAAAGACTCGGCATCCACAGCCCCTTGGGGTAGAGAATTCCAAAGATTCACAACCCTCCAAGTGAAGAAATTCCTCATCTCAGTCCTAAATGGCTGACCCCTTATCCTGAGACTATGCCCCCTAGTTCTAGACTCTCCAGCCAGGGGAAGCAACCTCTCGGCATCTAACCGGTCAATCCCCCCCCCCCAGAATCTTACAAAAGCAAAATACTGCGGATGCTGGAAATCTGAAATAAAAACAGAAAATGCTGGAAATACTCAGCAGGTCAGGCAGCATCTGTGGAGAGAGAGAAACAGAGTTAACGTTTCAGGTCGATGACCTTTCGTCAGAACGGACAGTTCTGACGAAGGGTCATCGCCTTGAAACGTTAACTCTGTTTCTCTCTCCCCCCCTCAGAATCCTGTATGTTTCAATGAGATCACCTCTCATTCTTCTAATCCCCAGAGATTATGGGCCCATTCTACTCAATCTCTCCTCATAGGACGACCCTCTCATCCCAGGCCAGTCTCGAAGCTGCTGTGCACCCAGTCCTTAATTATTTGATATCTTAACATACACCCACGAGACTGTATGTGTTTATCATCCACCAACTGACAGACTGCAGTGAACAATGAATCAAAGTAAAATACTGTAGTGCTCATCAACATGCAAGAATACGATGTGTGTCAGCACGGATTGTCATCAATTTCTGTCTGTGAAGCACCTTAAGATGTTTTTCCACATTCGAAGAGCTACGTAAATGCAAGTTGTTGTTGTTGTAGTGGTCTACTCTTAATTATATATTTTATTCTTCATCATTATTATAAGCACATATGCAATAATTAGTGACACAGCAATACAATTTTTGGTAAATGCTATAATGGAAACTACCAGATCTCCTGTGGCATTGCTCACGTGGAATCTGAGGTCGAGAAAGCGGTTTACCTGGCCTGTCCTTTTATAAGCATTATAAGCAACAACTCCTAAGGGAATCTGTGTCATTGAAGCTGTAAATCTTGAGATGAACTAGTGGTCAATAAATTGCGTGTAAATTTCAGGCTCCAGAATAAAAAAAAAGCCTGGTTTCTTTCTATTTTTTGTTAAAGATTTTTTTTGATGAACACTGAATATATTGGCCTTGATATTATACTCCCACCGCCCCTCGAGGGGGTCGTGCGATTTTAAAACTGAAAACAGGGAACACAACCCCAACCTGCCACATACGCACCGGTTGCTGTTTTTATTGTGCAACTGGGAGCCCAATTTAAATTTTTACAGATGCCACATGCGTTTCCCAGGGGTCGGGAAACCCGGCAGTGAAAGGAAGGCAGGAGCTGCCGACGCCACAAGGCAAGTGCCTTGTTGGGCAGGAACAGGAGTGCTCCCCCAGCTCCTCAAGGAAGCCCATGGCCTTGTCCCTGCCGATCGCTGCCTCCCTCACCCACCTGCTGGGATCACCAACCTTCCTCCCCCCTCCCACCCACCACAATCCAGCTCCGATGGGCTCTCTCTCCCTCCAGCCAATCACAGCCCATCCCACTCTCCTCCCGAACCCAACACCTCTTCCAATTGCCAGGGCCGTCCCCCAAGGTTGCCGCCTGCCGCTGGCTTTTCCAATCGGCCAGGCAGTCAATTTGGCCGGCTATCAAGTGGGAAACGGAAGTTAAAAGACGATAATGAGGCCCTGCCTTAATTTCAGCAGGACTTCCACGTCCCAGGCCTTGCCAAGTTCGCCAGCCGTTTTTGGGCTCTCCGTAAACATCGGGGCCATTAGTTTTGTTGCTGTATGCAACATGTGGATTGTCCCGCTGGTAGACAATGAAATGAGATCGAGCTTGAGGTTCGACGTGTGTTTTGATATTGCCACCACGATATGGGCTAGCCAGCAGTCTACGCAGAAAACCAGGGCTCCACACTGGATTTAGCCAGGTCAAAGTACATCATTGTGTCAGTTATGCGCAAAGTCAGCATGAGAAAAATTTTCTATGTGCTTTATCTTTGAAGCAAAGACGATTTACCAAAAGCTTACATAGGATAGAAGACACAGAAACAGGCCATTCGGCCCAACCAGTCTATGCTCCACTCGAGCCTCCTCCCTCCTTTCCTCATCTAAACCTATCAGCATAACCCTCTATTCCCTTTTCCCTCATAGAAACATAGGAGCAGGAGTAGGCCATTCAGCCCTTCGAGCCTGCTCCGCCATTCAATATCATGGCTGATCCTCTATCTCAATACCATATTCCCGCTCTCTCCCCATACCCCATGATGCCTTTTGTGCCTAGAAATCTATCTATCTCCTTCTTAAGTATATTCAGTGACTTGGCCTCCACAGCCTTCTGTGGTAGAGAATTCCACAGGTTCACCAACCTCTGAGTGAAGAAATTTCTCATCTCAGTCCTAAATGCCCTACCCCGTATCCTGAGACTGTGACCCCTCGTTCTAGACCCCCCAGCCAGGGGAAACATCCTCCCTGCATCCAGTCTGTCTAGCCTTGTCAGAATTTTATACGTTTCAATGAGGTCCCCTCTCATTCTTCTAAACTCGAGTGAATACAGGCCTAGTCGACCCAATCTCTCCTCATACGACAGTCCTGCCATCCTAGGAATCAGTCTGGTGAACCTTCGCTGCACTCCCTCTGTGCAAATATATCCTTTCTTGGGTAAGGAGACCAAAACTGCACACAGTACTCCAAGTGTGGTCTCACCAAGGCCCTGTACAACTGTGGTAAGACTTGCAGCACTCCATTCTCTCAGATCCAACTCCAACATTGTCATTAAACCTGCTGACAAGGGTGGTGCTGTTGTTGTTTGGCGAACCGACCTCTACCTCGCAGAAGCTGAACGCCAACTCTCAGACACCTCCTCCTATCTCCACCTGGACTATGACCCCATTACCGAACAACAAGCCACCGTTTCCAAGACTGTCACTGACCTCATCTCCTCTGGAGATTTTCCCCCCCCACGGCCGCCAACCTCAGTTCCCCAACCCCGCACAGCCTGCTTCTACCTCCTTCCCAAGATCCACAAACAGGACTGCCCTGGTAAACCCATAATTTCAGCCTGTTCTTGCCCCACAGAACTTATCTCTTCTCTATTTTTTTCTCCCCTTGTCCAGTCTCTTCCCACCTACATCCGTGACTCTTCTGACACCCTCCGCCACTAACAGTTTCCAGGCCCCAACCACCTCCTTTTCACTATGGACGTACAATCCCTCTACGCCTCCATCCCCCACCAGAATGGCCTCAGGGCGCGCCGCTTCTTCCTTGAACAGAGGCCCAACCAGTCCCCATCCACCACCACTCTCCTTCACCTAGCTGAACTTGTTCTCACATTGAACAACTTCTCCTTTGACTCCACTCACTTCCTCCAAATCAAAGGTGTTGTTGTTATGGGAACCCACATGGGTCCTAGCTATGCCTGCCTTTTCGTGGGATATGTGGAACACTCTTTGTTCCAGTCCTACTCGGGTCCCCTCCCTCACCTCCTTTTCCGGTACACTGATGACTGTATTGCTGCCATTTCCTGCTCTCGCCCCAAACTAGATAATTTCATTCACTTTGCTTCCAATTTCCACCCTTCCCTCACCTTCACAACCAAGGATTCCCCTCTACCGTGGTTGACACGGCCCTTGACCATGTCCGTTCTATCTCCCGCACTTCTGCCCTCATCCTCTCCCTTCACCCAACCAGCCTCCACATTCAACGGATCATCCGCCGCCATTTCCGCCACCTCCAGCGTGATCCCACCACCAAACATATCTTCCCCTCACTTCCCCTTTCAGCATTCCAAAGGGACCGCTCCCTCCAGGACACCCTGACGTGACGGTCCGGTGCTGAGATCGCTCTCCCTGCTTCGGGCGGCCAGCTTTCGCTGCTCGTTCTCGCAACCGGAGCGAGGTGCTCGGCGAGTCGGGCAGAGGCAGCGCAGCGAGCAGCAGCAGCCAAGCTGACCCGCTGGAGCACATCGGCCGGCAGCTCCTCGGCGGGAAGGAATTCCGACTGGGAGGAGGGGAGCCGAGCATGGCGGCCAGAGGCCGACCCGCGAAGAGAGAGAAGTAGGCCCCGGGCCGTGGAGCTGGCGACGGCGAAGAGGAGGCTGAATTGGAGCATTCACATCCCGACGATGTGTTCGGCGAGTCGGGCAGAGGAGCGCAGCGCAACGAGCAGCAGCAGCAGACTCACGACACGCTGCAGCACGTCAGCTCCATTTCAGGTAACTCGCAGTCCGGATGGGAGGAGGGGAGCCGGGCATGGTGGCCAGAGCGGGAGAAGCAGGCCACCACACGTGGAGCCGGCAACAGTGAGGAGGAGGCCGCGGTGAAGAGGAGGACGGAGCGGCTGAGGGACATCGTGCTCCCACTGCCATGGGAAGCCATTGTATCGACTCTGAACGCGGCGCTGTATGTATAGCTGACGCGTCCCTACGGGGAACAAGCATTCCATTGTACTGGTTACATATGGCAAATAAATCTAATCTGAATCTGAATCCTCTATCACCCCCAACACCCCTTCCCCTTCGCCCGGCACCTTCCCATGCAAGCGCAGGAGATGCAACACATGCCCTTATACTTCCCCCCTTCCCACTGTCCAGGGCCCCAAACACCCCTTCCAGGTGAAACAGCAATTTACTTGTACTTCTTGCAATTTAGTATACTGTATTTGCTGCGGTCTCCTCTACATTGGGGAGACCAAACGCAGATTGGGTGACCGCTTTGCGGAACACCTCCATTCAGTCCGTAAGGGGGACCCCGAGCTTCCGGTCGCCTGTCACTTTAATTCACCGCTCCACTCCCACTCAGACCTCACCGTCCTCGGCCTCTTGCATTGTTCCACGGAAGCTCATCGTAAGCTCGGGGAACAGCACCTCATCTTTCGATTGGGCACTTTACAGCCTTCTGGACTCAACAGAGTTCAACTATTTCAGATCATTACCTCGGCCCCTATCATATATATATTTTTCATCCACACTTTTTGTCTGTGTCTTTTTTTCTTCTCTCCCACATGGCAGCTGTCTTTCATTCTGCCAGCGCAATTCACACTTCATCTAGAACCATCCTTTGTTTCTTAACCTGTCCCATTACCATCTCCTTTTGCCTTGAATGTCTCTTAACCTCTCCTGCCTTCTATCCTATCACAGACCTTCCCTTTTGTTCTTTCATCCCTTCCCCCCTTTCCCAGCCCTGCCCTTGCTTAAAAATCTGTTCCATTTCCTGCTTTTTTCCAGTTCTGACGAAAGGTCATCGACCTGAAACGTTAACTCAGTTTATCTCTTCACAGATGCTGCTTGACCTGCTGAGTATCTCCAGCATTTTCTGTTTTTATTTCAGATTTCCAGCATCTGCAGTGTTTTCTTTTTGTTGTAGTAAGACATCCTTGCTCCTGTACTCAAATCCTCTTGGAATGAAAGCCAACATACCATTTGCCTTCCTAACTGCTTGCTGCACCTGCATGTTTGCTTTCAGTGACTGGTGTACAAGGACACCCAGGTCCCTTTGTACATCAGCATTTCCCAATCTATCACTATTTAAATAATATTTTACCTTTCTGTTTTTCCTACCGAAGTGGATAACTTCACATTTATCCACGTTATACTGAATCTGCCATGTATTTGCCCACTTGTCTATATCGTCTTGAAGCCTCTTTGTATCCTCCTCACAACTCTCAATCCCACCTAGTTTCGTGTCGTCAGCAAACTTGGAAATATTACATTTGGTTCCCTCATCCAAAACATTGATATGTATGATGAATTGCTGGGGCCCCAAGCACTGACCCCTGCGGTACCCCACTAGTCACCACCTGCCACCCCGAAAAAGACCCATTTATTCCTACTCGGTTTCCTGTCTGTTAACCAATTTTCAATCCATGCCAGTATATTACCCCAATCCCATGTGCTTTAATTTTGCACACTAACCTCTTATATGGGACTTCATCAAAGGCCTTCTGAAAATCCAAATACGCCACATCCACTGGTTCTCCCTTATCTATTCTACCAGTTACATCCTCAAAAAACTCCAGTAAGTTTGTCAAACACAATTTCCCTTTCATAAATCCATGTTGACTTTGTCTAATCCCGTTGATATTTTCTAAGTGTTGTTATCATATCCTTTATAATAGACTCTAGCATTTCCCCTACTGATGTCAGATTAACCAGTTTGTAGTTCCCAGTTTTCTCTCTCCTTTTTTTAAAATAGTGGGGTTACATTTGCCATCCTCCAATCTGCAGGAACTGTTCCATAATCTATAAAATTTTGGAAGATGACAACCAATGCATCCACTATTTCCATGGCTACCTCTTTTAGTTCTCTGGGATGCAGATTATCAGGCCCTGGGGATTTCAGTTTTCAGGCCCATTAATTTCTCCAGCACTATTTTTTTTACTAATACTAATTTCCTCGAATTCCTCCTTCTCACTAGACCCTTGGTTCCCCAGCATTTCTGGGAAGTTATTTGTGTCCTCTTCCGTGAAGACAGAACCAAAGTATTTGTTTAACTGCTTTAACATTTCCTTGTTCCCCATTATAAATTCTCCCGTTTCTGACTAAGGGACCTACATTTGTCTTCACTAACCTTTTTCTTTTTACATACTTGCAGAAGCTTTTACAATCCACTTTTATGTTCCTTGCAAGTTTACTCTCGTACTCTATTTTTCTCCTCTTAATCAATCTCTTGGTCCTTTTTTGCTGAACTCTACTGCTCCCAATCCTCAGGCTTGCTACTTTTTCCGGCAACTTTATGACTCCTCTTTGGATCTAATACTATGCTTAATTTCTTTTGTTAGCCATGGTTGGGCCGCTTTTCCTTTTGTGTTTTTGTGCCAGAAAGGAATGTATAACTGTTGCAATTCATGCATTCGTTCCTTAAATGTTAGTCATTGCCTATCCATGATCATGCCTTTTAATGACGCTCCCCAATCTATCATAGCCAACTCACTCCGCATACCATCGTAGTTTCCTTTGTTTAGATTTAGGACCCTAGTTTCGGATTGAACTTCTTCACTTTCCATTTTAATGAAAAATTCCATCATGTTATGGTCACTCTTCCCTAAAGGACCCCGCACAAGATTATTAATTAACCCCTTCTCATTGCACAATACCCAATCTAGGATAGCCTATTCCCTAGTTGGCTCCTCAACATACTGGTCTAAAAAACCATCTCGTACACACTCCAGGAATTCATCCTCCACAGTATTATTGCTAATTTGGTTTGGCTAGTCGATATGTAGATTAAAGTCACCCGTGATTACTGTAGTACCCTTGTTACATGCATCTCTAAATTTCCTGTTTGATGCCATCCCCTACATTACCACTACTGTTGAGACCTATAGACAACTCCCACCAATGTTTTCTGCCCCTTGGTGCTTCTTAGCTCCACCCAGACTGATTCTATATCTTGGATTTTCTGAGCCAATATCCTTTCTCGTGATTGCTCTGATTTCATCTTTTACTAACAATGCCACCCCACCTTCTTTTCCTTTTTGCCTGTCCTTCCTAAATATTGAATATCCTTGGATATTCAGCTCCCAGCCTTGGTCACCCTGCAGCCATGTCTCCGTAATCGCAATTATATCGTATCCGTTGACATCTATTTGTGCTGTTAATTAGTCTACCTTATTAAGAATGCTTCGTGCATACCATATGCTTGTCGAGCCGCCCCTTAAATGCATTTATACTATTCGCTTCAATCACTCCCTGTGGTAGGTTCCACATTCTCACCACTCTTTGGGTAAAGAAGTTTCTTCTGAATTCCCTATTGGATTTCTTGGTGACTCTCTTATATTGATGGCCTCTAGTTATGCTCTTCCTCACAAGTGGGAACATTCACTTGGTATCCACTATCAAAATTTTTCACAATTTTAAAGACCTCTATTAGGCCACCCCTCAGCCTTCACTTTTCAAGAGAAATGAGACCCAGCCTGTTCATCCTTTCCCGATAGGTATACCCTCGCATTTCTGATATCATCCTTGTAAATCTTCTTCTGTCCCCTCTCCAGTGCCTCTATATCCTTTTTATAATATGGCGACTAGAATTGTACGCAGTACTGAAGTGTGGTCTAACCAAGGTTCGATACAGGTTTAGTATAACTTCTCTACTTTTCAATTCTATACCTCTAGAAATAAACCCTAGTGTTTGGTTTGCTTTTTTTATGGCCTTACTAATGTGTGTCGCAACTTTTTGGTGATTTGTGTATTTGTACTCCAAGATCCCCTTGTTCCTCTACCCCACCTAGACTCGCACCCTCCAAGTAATAAGTGACCTCCCTATTCTTCCTACCAAAATGTATTTATCTGTGTTGAACTTCATTTGCCAATTACATGCCCATTCTGCAAGTTTATTAATGTCCTCCTGTAATTTGTTGCAGTCCTCCTCAGTATTGACTATCACCCCCCAATTTGGTGTCATCTGCAATTTAGAAATTGTGTTTTTGATTCTAAAGTCTAAATCATTAATGTAAATTGTGAACAGCAGTGATCCCAGCACTGATCCTTCTGGAACACCACTACCCACTTTCTGCCACTGTGACTAGCTACCCTTTACTCCTACTCTCTACTTTCTGTCCTCAAGCCAGCCAGCAATCCATTCTGCTGCTTGTCCCCTGACTCTGCATTCTCTGACCTTGCTCATCAGTCTATTATGGGGTACCTTATCAAAGGCCTGTTGAAAATCCAGATAAGTTACATCTACTGCATTATCATTGTCTACTCTCTCTGTTACCTCTTCAAAAAATTCAATAACGTTGGTCAAGCAAGACATTTCCTTTTGAAATCCATGCTGACTATTCATTACTATATTTTGGTTTCTAGATGTTCTTCTATTGTCTCCTTTAGTAGGGATTCCATTATTTTTCCTACCACCGATGTTAAGCTGACTGGTCTATAATTCCCTGGACATGTTCTACCCCCTTCTTAAATATCGGTATTACGTTAGCTATCCGCCAGTCTTCTGGCATTACACCTTTTTCTAAGGAATTATTAAATGTGTAGTAATGCCTTCGCTACCTCTTCCCTAGTTTATTTTAAAATGCGTGGGTGCAATCCATCCGAACCAGGGGTCTTATCCGGAGTTTGATTCGTTTATGTAATATTTCCCCTTTTTTTTTAAAATCTTAAATGCACTTCTCATTACTAATCTCATCATCCAATGTCACGTCCACCTGTTCTATCTCCCTGGTAAATAGGAAGCAAAATAATTATTTAATATTTCTGTCATCTCACTATCGTTACCTGTGGTATTATCCTGTCTATCCCTTAATGGCCCTATTCCCATCCCAACCTTCCTTCCTTTTTTTATTGCTAGGTCTATAAAATATTTTACTATTTTGTTATATGTTCCTTAATAATTTAATTTCATATTTCCTCTTTGCCTCCCTAATTTTTTTTGGCTTCTCTTCTAATCTCTTTGTATTCTCCCTTATTATACACTCCCCTGCTGTCCATGCACTTAATGTATGCCTCTTTCCTTACCCTCAATTGTTCCCTTATGGCTTTATTCATCCATGGAGTCTCATTATTGTTTAATTTGTTCTTTCCTTTTAACGGAATATATTTTTCTTGCACTCAAATATTTCCCATTGCTGTTCTACATCATTTGCTAATATTGTTGCCTATTTCCCCCCCCAACCTAGGTCTATTCTCAGCCCCTCAAAAATCAGCTTTGCTCCAATCTATTAACCTGGTTTTCGTCATACTCATGTCCTTCTCAATTATCATTTTAAAGCATATTCACAGAAATCACAGAAACCCCACAGTGCAGATAGAGGCCATTTCGGCCCATCGAGCCTGCACCGACACATATCCCACCCGATCCCCGTAACCCCTGCACCAACACATATCCCACCCTATCCCCGTAACCCCACGTATTTAATCCCCCTAACACTAAGGGTCAATTTATCATAGCCAATCAACCTAACCTGCACATCTTTGGACTGTGGGAGGAAACCGGAGCACCCGGAGGAAACCCACGCAAACACGGGGAGAATGTGCAAACTCCACACAGACAGTCACCCGAGGCCGGATTCGAACCCGGGTCCCTGGCGCTGTGAGACAACAGTGCTAACCACTATGCCACCGTGCTGCCCTATTCTATTATGACCATATTCTATTATGGTCACTATTGCCTATATGTTCCCCTACTTTTACTTCTCTTATTTGCTCTGGTTCATTCCCCATTACTAGATCCAATAGCGAATCATCGCTTCTTGAAGATATTACCACTATAAAATTTCCCCACTATCAAAACTCACCTCTTGAAAGCAAGCTTCATAAATTCAATTTACCCCAGGAATTAGATAATGGAGGCATTTATTTTCCTCAAATACACATTGACTGATACCCAGGAATATACTTCAAAGGGTAAATATCCATGCACATTGCAATTTTCTAATGCAGGTTTACTGTAGAATCATCGCGCAGGGGGCCATTCGGCCCATCATACCTGTGCCGCCTCTTTGAAAGAGCTGTCCAATCAGTCCCACTCCCCCGCTCTTTCCCCATAGCCCTGTTTCCAAGGATATACAATGAGCAGGCTGAGAACCAAGTCGTATCACTATCAACTGTGAAGTCAATGAAAACTTTCAGAGTGTCTAATTTTAATAGCTGCTACAAAGCTGTACTTGACAGTGACATAATACCAATACTACAAGGTAATTGGTTATAAAAATTACAAAAGAAAATCACCGACAGTTAGAATTCATCTGCATTTGCTTGGAGAATTGATGCTCTGCTGTTTTCATTGGGGAAGAAGCGTTAACTACCATGGGGCCTATTTTCAATGATGTTGTTGAAAGGAAACCTCCTGTGTGCAGGATTTTAGATTATTTTCATGACAAAGACTTTTGTACCTTGGTGTATTTTCAAACTATTCAGCTGTCAGTCCTGCTCATGTGCTGTCTCCAAGCCGAGGGGACTGGTGCACAGATGATTAATTTAACCTATTTTCCAAAGCCCTTGCACCCAGTATCCATCCATCCTGTGCAAATTTCATTCAAAATAGTCTTTGGAAAAAAACTGCCAGGTTAATTTGGTCTAATGAAAGAAACGAAAGACTTGCATTTATATAGCGCCTTTTACAACCTCAGGACGTCCCAAAGCTCTTTACAGCCAATGAAGTGCATTAGAGGTATAGTCACTGTTGTAATATAGGAAATATTACATTATGAGAATGCAGGTACACTATTATATTTGCTCACTGGAAGTTGCAGAGAAGGAAATGAACTACAAGAATGAAACAAAAATGATTTTATACCGCTCCAAGATTGTCCTCATTTAAAAATGGGAGGAGATGTGAACTGTACCAATGGGTAATGGCAATATCCCCGAGCTAAGAATGAGAAAGAGAAAATCAGCCAGGGTCAAATAGCACGAGGCCACCCATACACATGAAACACCCTGCAAATACTGGAAGAGGAGGTGCAGGTGTGCAACGGCATACCATAAACTTGGGGCAGAGAGAGGTCGGAATGGGGTTGCACTGGTGCAGTTGCCCTCAAGTTGTTTTTATGGCAGAGGGAAGAAAAAAAAAATGACCCAGTATTTGCTGGAGTGGGGCAGCTCACAGCATGCCCCATTCGTTAGATTTCCCCCCCCCCCCCCCGCCCCCCCACACTCTTCAGCTCGAAAATTATTTGTACCACAAATTGCTGGAAGTGTGAGCCGCTAACGGAGATCAGCGGAGGTGCATCTGGGCCCTTGGTGGGCAACAGGACCAACAGTGCAATGGCAAAATACTGCAGATGCTGGAAATCCAAAATAACAACAGAAAACGCTGGAAAAACTCAGCAGGCCAGGGCAGCATCCGTGGAGAGAGAAACAGAGTTAACGTTTCAGGTCGATGCCCTTTCGTCAGAACTGGAAAAAAAGCAGGAAATGGAATAGATTGTGAAGCAAGTTAGGGGCTGGGAAAAGGGGGCGGGGGATGAAAGAACAAAGGGAAGGTCAGTGATAGGATAGAAAGCAGGAGAGATTAAGAGGCATTGAGAGACATTAAGAGATATTCAAGGCAAGAGGTGGTGGTAATGGGACAGGTTAAGGAACAAAGGATGACAACAGATGAGGTGTGAATTGCGCTGGCAGAATGAAGGACAGCTGCCATGTGGGAGGGAAGAAAAAAGGCCAAAAGTGCAGATAAAAAAATAAAAAATGTATATATATGTAATAGGGGCCGAGGGAACAACAGTGCAGCTCCTTAACCAAATGAGCTTTAACAATAGAGAAAGGAACAGAAGAACGGAGAAGGAAATAGGGTGAATTAGAGTCAAATTAAGTTCAGAAAGAGAAATAAATAGAGGGAGGAAAGACCGGATTAAAAAAAGAGGAAAAAAAAGCAAAGAAAAAGCAAGGGAAAAAAACAAAATTTTACAAACCTCGAAGAACAATCTCTCTTTCTGGACCGGAGAGGTTGATTGACATTACAGGAACACAAATCTCGTCATTAAAAAGGGTCCTTGCGTTGTTAAGACCAAGCCCCAACTTTCTGCGGCGAGTTTAATTGGTTTCAACAGCGCAAATGCAGAAATTTATTGACTCATGGGAAGGTTGGTGGAGAGCTCCCATTTCCCAGCAGTGTGGCAACTCACGGCATATCGCTTGCTGGCCGCAAGTTACATAGATACATAGATACATAGAAGATAGGAGCAGGAGTAGGCCATTCGGCCCTTCGTGCCTGCTCCGCCATTCGATGAGATCATGGCTGATCCTTTAATTCAGTATCCCGTCCCCGCCTTCTCTCCGTAACCCTTAACCCCTTTTGCCCGTAGAAATATATCTAATTCCCTCTTAAATATATTTAATGAGCTGGCGTACACTGCCCTCTGTGGCAATGAGTTCCACAGGTTCACCACTCTCTGAGTGAAGAAATTCCCCCTCATCTCTGTCCTAAATGGTTTAGCCCTTATCCTTAAATTATGTCCTCTAGTTCTGTTCTCACCCGCCAAGGGAAACATTCCTTCTGCATCCAGTCTGTCTAGACCTGTCAGAATTTTATACACTTCTATGAGGTCCCCTCTCAATCTTCTAAACTCCAGTGTGTACATCCCTAAACTACATAGTCTCTCCTCATAGGTCATTCCCGCCATTCCTGGTATCAGCCTGGTGAATCGCCGCTGCACCCCCTCCATGGCAAGAACATCCTTCCTCAGATGAGGCGACCAAAACTGTACACAGTACTCGAGGTGTGGTCTCACCAGTGCCCTGTACAGCTGCAGCAAGGTATCCCTGTTCCTGTATTCTAACCCTTTTGCTATGAAGGCCAGCATACCGTTTGCCTTCTTGACCGCCTGTTGCACCTGCATGCTCGCCTTCAGTGACTGGTGTACAAGAACACCCAGGTCTCTCTGTACTTCCCCCTCTCCCAATCTATTGCCATTTAAATAATAATTTGCCCTCCCGTTCCTGCACCCAAGGTGGATAACTTCGCACTTGTCCACATTATAGTGCATCTGCCATTTATCCGCCCAATCGCCCAGTCTGTCCAAATCGCTCTGGAGCTTCCTGGTCTCTTCCTCTGAGCCCACCCCCCCTCCTAGTTTAGTGTCGTCTGCAAATTTGGAAATGCTGCATCCGACTCCCTGATCCAGGTCATTAATGTAAATTGTGAACAGCTGGGGGCCCAGGACAGATCCCTGTGGTACCCCACTTGTTACTGCCTGCCATTCAGAAAATGAGCCGTTTATTCCAACTCTCTGTTTTCTATCTGACAGCCAGTTCCCTATCCACGCCAAAACTTTCCCCTTTATCCCATGAGCCTCAATTTTCCATGCTAATCTTTTATGTGGGACCTTATCGAAGGCCTTTTGGAAGTCCAGGTACACCACATCTACTGGCTCTCCCCCATCTATTCTACCAGTTACTCCCTCAAAAAATTCCAATAGATTAGTCAAGCACGATTTACCCTTTGTAAATCCATGTTGACTCTGTCCTATCCTGTCCCCATTTGCTAAGTGCTCCGCTATTTCATCCTTAATGATGGACTCCAGCATTTTGCCCACAACTGATGTAAGGCTTACAGGTCTGTAATTACCTGCTTTTTCCCTACCCCCCTTTTTGAATAGTGGGGTAACGTTAGCTACCCTCCAATCCATCGGCACTGTTCCCGAGTCTAATGAATTCTGAAAAATCATCCTTAGTGCATCCGCTATCTCTAGGGCCACCTCCTTCAGTACCCTAGGATGCATGTTATCAGGCCCTGGGGATTTGTCCACCTTCAATCCCTTTAGCTTCCTTAACACCATATCCTTAGAGATATTGATTTGCGTCAGTTCCTCCTTTGCCAATGTCCCTATTTTTCCCCGATATCCCAGGGAGGTTTTTTGTGTCTTCCTTCGTAAAGACTGACCCAAAGTATGCATTTAGTTGATCTGCCATTTCCTTATTTCCCATTATATATTCCCCCGTATCTGACTGCAATGGACCAACTTTGGTTTTCACCAGTCTTTTCCTTTTGATATATTTATAAAAGCTTATAAAGTTGCTGAGTTATTTACACAGTAACGTGCATTAAACTTGCCATTGCTTTCCCAGCAATTCAGTCAGCAATTTCCTCGGAGCTGCTCCGTCGCCATTACTTTGCCTGCAGTGCGGTGGAAATCCCATTTTATGCGGGTAAACGGGCTTTCCACCGCACTCCTGGCAAAGTAATACCAGCGGTATGGGAAAGGCTCCAAACAATTTCCTGGTCCATGGATCTGATGCAACCTAGGTCACTCATGATCACCTCCTACTGGTCAAGTACAGAGCACCAACGGCAGAGGTCCAGGAGTTGGTCATCTGCCCATCCCTCTCCGACAAGGAGCGACACGGTGAACTTAGACGGCAAGAAAAATAATTGGAGTAAACGGATGGTAAATAAGTAAAATAAAGTGGAATTCATGAAATATACAGAATCAAAGCACATTTCACAATTCAATTTATTCAGAACCAAAAAGCAGATTCATTTTGGTACCTTCATTTGATGTCAAATTAGCACCGGAGCTCTCAAAGGGATCAGTCTCTCTGGAGACTTAATATGCGGGTCAGGAGATATTGAGCAATTTTTTTTGTTGAGTCTTTGTATACTTTACACGAGAGACTTTTTAAAAAAACAAAACAATACTGACATTTCTCAGATGAGGGCAATCGATACTACCAAAGGATTGGAATATTCACATTCTGACCTCTTAGACATTTGATTTTTCACATCTCCAAGGTCACTGTGATGGATGAAGCTGGCGACAAAAAATTAGGTCCTTATCAAAGGATGTACTTTGAAACAACCACACCCCCTATCCCACCAGACTATAATTATCAATTGAAGGAATTAACCAATACTCGCTGACATCACTCATACCCAGTCATATTATGGAATGCTAATAGTGTGGCTCCCATCCACTGAATGTGGCCCATTTTTTACTACCCACTTCATGGTCTTAATCAACATGGCAGACGCAATGGGAAATATCAGTGGCGGTACCTGGACCTTTGCTGTCAATGCCACTTCAACTCTAGAGGCACATAGTGAAACTACCTCCTGGGTAGGTTTTCAGTGGCTGTGGTGGCACTTCCTCCCAAGTCATTTACGCAACAAAAGTGCCTTTAATAGCACTACAGTATTACCATGAAGATCTATTTTAATGATCTAGAGGATACAAAAAAAAGGGGCTGTTCTCTGCAATAATGCTTGCACTGGAAGTCTAATTCAATTCAAATGATGTTGATGCAATTATGAATGGATGTCAGGAAGAAGAGTTATCATTATAAAGCATACGTTCAGCAAAAGCACGGCAGTTAAAGCTCAAGATCATTCAGTGATTTTCCCCCAAAAAACTTTCCTTCCCAAATGCTGTTCATAATTCATTATTTCTCCCAGTTTACTGAATACATTTGCAGAGAGTGCTGTTCAATCTTTGCTTCCATTATCACTTATGACAGCTACTACTCCCACCTCTGCACAATCTCACTAACAATGAAATGATGTCAAAAACAGCTGGAAAGGAAGTCAAGAGATGAAAATTATCTGAATGGATCCTGGCTGTGAGCCTATATATAGAGCAAGCTGGATGAGCTAATATACAGTTCAAAACCATTCAGCAATTGTGATGGGAATACAACACCCAGCCAAAAAAAAAGAGAATATTTATAAAAATTTAATGATACCTAAACCCTGCCTGAAGTTTACTGCCCCAAAACATGTCCCCCCCACCCTTTTTCTGTCAACTCATCTCCCCCAACATTTTGCATGGTGTTGATTACTTGCTGCTCTGCTCACTGTCCATCACCTCAGTCACTGGGGCAGCCGGCCCTGCCCCAAGCTATTTTTTTTTCTTCTTTGCCGAGATTCTTCTTTCGTGAAGTCATTGGGTAGAAAATCGGCTTGGGCAGACCCGCAAATAGGGCAGTATCGCATTGCCTGCCCATTATATACACTGCACGATATTCAAAAGAAGGAAAGAAAGACTTGCATTTATATAGCACCTTTCACAACCACAGGTCATCCCAAAGCACTTTAATGAAGTACTTTTGAAGTGTAGTCACTTTTGCAAATGTAGGAAATGTGGCCGCCAATTTGTGCACAGCAAGCTCCCACATGGAAATTCTTCGACCATGGGCAAAGGGGAAGGCGGTCATCAAAGCTGAGCCCACTGCAGACTCGCAATTTCCCTAAACCAGGGATGCTGAGGCCACACAGTGCACTCCCTGCTACTATCCTGCTGTGTGGCTGCCACACCCATCGGTGATGTGTATTAACTAGACCTCAATCTCAAGGGGGGTAAAGTCCTACTTAAAAAAAACAATTCTACTACGCGGCTACATATTTCGGTTCATGACTTTGGGTACTTAAGGAAGTGGCCCTAGAAATAGTAGATGCATTGCTGATCATCTTCCAAAATTCGCTGGAATCTGGAACAGTACCCATGGATTGGAGGGTAGCTAATGTCACCCCACTATTCAAAAAGGGTGGTAGAGAGAAAGCGGGGAATTACAGACCGGTAAGCCTGACATCGGTAGTGGGGAAAATGCTAGAGTCCATTATAAAGGATGCAATAGCTGAGCACTTAGATAACAGTGACAGGATCGGACAAAGTCAACATGGATTTACAAAAGGTAAATCGTGCTTGACTAATCTACTGGAATTTTTTGAGGATGTAACTGGGAAAATAGAAAAGGGAGAACCAGTAGATGTGGTGTATTTGGACTTTCAAAAGGCTTTCGATAAGGTCCCGCATAAGAGGTTAGCGTGTAAAGTTAAGGCACATGGGATTGGGGGCAAGGTATTGACTTGGATAGAGAACTGGTTGGCGGACAGAAAGCAGAGAGTAGGAATTAACGGGTCTTTTTCCGAGTGGCAGGCAGTGACTAGTGGGGTACCGCAGGGATCAGTCCTTGGACCCCAGCTATTCACAATATACATTAATGATCTAGATAAGGGAACTAGATGTAATATCTCCAAGTTTGCAGATGACACAAAGCTGGATGGGCATGTGTGCTGTGAGGAGGATGCCGAGAAACTCCAGGATGATTTGGACAGGTTGGGTGATTGGGCAGAAGCATGGCAGATGCAATATAACGTGGATAAATGCGAGGTTATCCACTTTGGTGTCAAAAACAGAAAGGCAGACTATTATCTGAATGGCAATAGACTGGGAGAAGGGGGAAGTGCAACGAGACCTGGGTGTCCTTGTGCACCAGTCGCTGAAGGTAAGCATGCAGGTGCAGCAGGCGGTTAAGAAGGCAAATGGTATGTTGGCCTTCATAGCAAAAGGGTTCAAGTACAGGAGCAAGGATGTCCTGCTGCAGTTGTACAGGGCCTTGGTGAGACCACACCTTGAGTACTGTGTGCAGTTTTGGTCACCTTATCTGAGGAAGGATGTTCTTGCCATGGAAGGAGTTCAGTGAAGATTCACAAGGCTGATCCCTGGGATGGCAGGAATGACGTATGAGGAGAGATTGGGTCGAATGGGCTTATACTCGCTGGAGTTTAGAAGAATGAGAGGGGATCTCATCAAAACTTATAAAATTCTGACTTGTCTGGACAAACTAGATGCAGGTAGAATGTTCCCGATGGTCGGAGAGTCCAGAATCAGGGGTCACAGTCTAAGGATAAGGGGTAAGCCATTTAGGACAGAGATGAGGAAGAATTTCTTCACCTAGAGAGTGGTGAACCTGTGGAATTCTCTACCACAGAAGGCAGTTGAGGCCAAGTCTTTAAATATATTCAAGAAGGAGTTAGATATATTTCTTAACGCTAAAGAGATCAAGGGATATGGGGAGAAGGCAGGGACAGGGTACTGAATTTGGATGATCAGCCATGATCGCATTGAATGGCGGAGCAGGCTCGAGGGGCCGAATGGCCTACTCCTGCTCCTATCTTCTATGTTTCTATGACTACTTCTAGTAAGTAAAAGCCAATATTCTAGAAAAGAAATGTGATGATATACCTATTAAAGAGCCCACAACTCCTCCCTTCCCATGGTGGCTCCTACCCAGATATCTGTTAAATTGAGTGATAGAAATGAACCTCCCATTACCACAATAATCAAAAACTGACTGTATTGGGTTTATTTGTTGTTTTCATCAACGACAACTTGTATTTATATAGCGCCTTTAATGCAGTACAACATCCCAAGGCGCTTCACCAGAGCGATTATCAAACAAAATTTGACACTAAGCCACATAAGGAGCTACAGTATTAGGAAAGATTACCAAAAGCTTGGTCAGTAAGTTTTAAAGGAGCATCTTGAAAGGAGAGCAATGTAGAGAGGTGGAGGCGTTTAGGGCCATCAAAATCTTTTGCAGTTTAAAATAAAATCAACTCTTAATTATACATCTTATTTAAAAGTGAACAGAATCAAAAATCAATATGCACATGCAATTTCTGAAAGACAGACATCTTTCTACATCTACAAAGAAATCTTAGCATCTGTTCTTTAAATGATTTTCAATGTGACAAGAGGTCTGGCTCGCAAAGATAATACTGGAGGTGACCTAGCCACCATTTAAGCTTTGTCTTAGAGGTGTCACTTCAGCAAGCTTCAGGACAGCACTAGATTACAATTCCAACTGATGCGTGCTTGAGTGTTACAAGCTGGGTGCCAAGCAAGGATGCAAATCGTCCATTTTTATTCAGAAATGTAGGTGAAGGCCCACAGTGCAAGAAACCACAAAGACTGAAGAGAGAGAAGACAAGGTAAAGCACAATGTGATGATTAGGTGAGGCCAAGCTTAAGGTTTAAACGCGTGTGGATTGTAGGAGGGAAGGAAGGCAAGGAGTCCACAACTTTGAGGTCCTGTGAAAGAATCAGTGTAGAAGACAGGGAAAGGAGTTGACTTTATTAGTGAGGACGCAGGAGGAATAGGAGTATGTACGACGAGGAGTTTGGGAGGAACAAGAGAATTGTGTGCCTCAATGGCCATATTAATGCAAATATTGAGAGAGAGATTGTCTGTCAATCAAGTTTTTTCTTATCCCCTATGCAGGACAGAGGTGTGTTCTCTTTTGATGGGGGTGGATAAACAAATGATCTATAAATTAATAAAACTAGAAGAGGCGCCCTCATATATGGGATCAGTATGCAAGACTATGACAGACTTTATTCACCAGCAAACAGGTTTTAAGCTACACTGTATTGGAGCCAAATGAATTGGGATGTACCAGGTTTACTCTATATTTAAAGCCGGCTTAACTAAATGTCCACCTTTTAAAAAAAAAGGTCCTGAGGGCAGAGTGAAGCTTATCGTTTTAAACATTTCAAAAAGCACTGCGTTGAACAGCGGCAGGCAGACAACTGACTTCACATGTATCCCTTATAAACCAGAAATCCAATCATTTAAAAAAGCAGTGTCGCCATAGTACAAGGTTACAAGACATTATTCCATTTGGAACAAGGCACAACAAGCTCGTTCCATTATTGTGATGAAGTCGTCTTTTAGCCCATTGCCCTCAGCTCTTCAACTGGTTGTCTAAAAAGACTTGCGTTTATCACATCTTCCAAAGCTCTCCACATACAATTATATTGAAGTGCCGTGACTATAAGATGTAAACACAGCACTATTTGGTGTCATTTAAATGCTTTAAATAGACTGCGTTGCAAAGGGTCATACTGCCCCAGCACACGTCTGCTTCAGGAGAATGTTTGCCAAGGCGGGACAACATCTCGAAATTGTAGACTTTTTTTTTTAAAAAGGGGAAAATCTGTTTCTGACTCTTCCAGGAACTCATCCCGCCTGGTAATTCCCAATATCCCCCCAGCCCGACATGTTTTGATTGAAAACAGCTGGAAATGTGGAATGACCCAATATTTACAGTTTCAGTTTGAACCGTGGCGAGGCCAACTATGGGCAGGGAGAAACTGCCGAATCGCAATAAAATCAAGCCGCGTCGACAATGGGGCGGGTTCATTTCCAGTTGCTGTACAACAAGCACAAAAGATTTTTTTTTAATGCCTATTAAAATTGTTAATTAAATTCATTAGCTACCAAACGCGGTGCTGTGAATAGAGCAGACCGGTACAAGATTACGAGTTAAATACATCAGATAACATCGCCCCGATTTAAAAGGGAGAGAACTTCCCCTCCCCCCCAAAAGATCTTGAAATACTCTTGGCACGCCAACACAAAATATACCCTGACGCGGAATAAATCTCCTCACTTACCCGATGGCACAGCACTGCACGCTCTTTTCGGGGCAAGCCAATCACATGATTTAAGAATGCATGTGATTTCCATGCAGTCACTAACGATTCTATTGGGGGAACTCAAAAATTAGTTGGCGCTATTTCGTGTACCATAGCACAGATTTATTGGAGGGTGGAGGAGGAGAGGCGATTGTTTTTACTGAACATTGCGAATCGCTTCTGCCTCAAAGCCATTTAAAAAAAATCTCCACGTCTGTCTTTCTACAAGTGACTTGATAGCAATTACTCTGCTTTGTACCAGTTGGGCCGCTGATAATTGAATTGCAATTCGTTGACTCGCTGTTAAATGAATCCGAGCGGGGAGCCGCTGTTCTGAATTCATGAAACTGACACCAATTCGACTGAAATAAACCAGTTATGCGACTGTCGAAAGAGGGAATCGTTCCTTTCAAAACAGAGGAGAGGGGGATGTCTTCATTTATAGGGAGAGGGGGGAAATAAAGGCGAACACAGCTTCCTAAATCTGACATTATTAACCCTGAATGTAATTCAGGCAAGTTTGACATCAAATTCTTCAAAATAAAACATGTAGTCGACAATTGCTTACCCCAATGATGAAAATGAAACAGCAAGAGAGAAAACAAAATCTTTTTTTTGAGCGGAGAAGATATTGAGTGCAGATTAACTTCGAGAGAAGACAGGAATCCCCTTGTAATTCACACACCTACAGCGCGTCATTCTGTGCAAGGTTTCACAAGTGACACAATGTATCGGTACCAAGACAGCGACTTGGCCGCCACCACTGCTGCACCGGGGGAGGCAGCAGGCTGGCGGGCGAGAATATCCACGACAATTTAAGCCGAGTTCCCTCTCTGGCCACGGAGAGTGTTTGCGTGTATTGTACATCATGCTGTTGCGTGTGCTGAATCCCGAAACGGAGCGTCCTGTGCTGGGATTTGATTTACATATCCGTCGCCACCCCTGCTGTCTGGAAAAAGTGGTGGGCTCCACAACGATGCCCTGTGTATTTGCATTCAGCCAGTGTTGCCAAATACAATGCACGGAGCAAATCCAGACAATGAACGGAACTTGGGATTACAGCACCAGGCACGCACTTCAAATCCGCACACACAACTGTGAGAAATTGGAACGAACAAAAAGCACACCTTGTGAATGTGCATGTAAATAATTTTAAAATAAAATAAACTCGATTTCCGCGCTGTGGGATCTTTGCATTAACCAGTTGTTTTTTTCTTGAGTGTTACCGCTTGTCGAGGGTTATGATATTTAATGGAGACCTTGGATTCTTTCCGCAGATCTGGGGTTGGGGGGGGAGGGCAATTCCTGTAGATATCTCTGAATGGCTGGACCCGTGTGTTCGACGTTTTACAGCAGTAATGGACTGCAGGTGACACGAAACCACAAGTATTAGGGGACCATGAAGAGAAAGATGAAGCCTCAAGCCTCATTGTTAAACTTTCCAAATAGCGACTGTATTTTTGGCAACTTCCCCCCTCCCAAAGATAAAATGCAATTTTACTGAAATACGCAGCTATCACGTTTATGTTTTACGTCTTGGATCAGTGCTTCCTGACTTGGCAGCGCTCTCTATCTATATATTTTATTATTATTATTATATATATATATGGAACTGCAGCCTCCATTGCAGAGATGCAATGCCAATTATAGGTATCTGTGTCGTTAATCTATTCTATGTTTGATTAGAAATAGCACCACACAATTTTCATCAAAGCAGTACTCCCCCTCCATCCCACACTGTCTGCGGGTAATTATATCACATAAAGTACACACAACAGTTCGAAAAGAGCACGTTCATGATTTCACTGGAAGTACCCAATAGAGGAAACCTTCAATCAATTTATAAGGTCACACTGTACAGTGGGACCAGACGATTCCTTCGCACGATGTTTGGCTGGTAGCTCATTCCATAACCTGGAAGTAGTGCTGATGGCTTTTCAAGTCTTGCACTTTCAAAAAAATAAGCAATTCCTTTCCCCAGAAATGATTGTGCTGTGATGACCCATGGATACACCAGGTAACGTTGAAGTAATATAAACATAATTTAACTGTGATGATGTGTCAGTGAAGGAATTTGAGGATTTGAACTCTTTGGTTATGTCTTCCTGAGGTCACCTAGTGAATTACTTTCATTTATCTCACAGTTCTTTATTGACACTGAAGTACACGACATGACTGTATTTTAAATAGGTTTAGGGTACTGATGCTGCCATGTCTTATTCAACAGACCTCTGTTAATATCATCATAATATTTTCATAAGATAGAAAAAATTAAAGCTTCATGCACATTTAAACCTGTCTAATGGGATTATTTCTTGTGACTTTAATAACCTAATAATTATCATCCAAAAAAAAAGTCTCTTTCCTCCTAACTTTCCCACCCCTGCTCCACCACAACATGGACAACAAACATTCCAAGTCAAAACGCGAGCAGAAGGAGCTAACATCAAGACCTATGAAACCCCATTTGGATGATCATTGCATGAATTTGTCTTTTTGCATGTTTCATTGTAGTTCTGAATCCTAATTTAATTCCTATTCAGTCCGACACATTGTCTCCGATATGTTGAAATCTTCAGATGAATTGTTCACTTTTTTTTTCAAAAGGGCCCTTTTTAAAGGAACATTGATATAGAATATATGTATTTAAAATATTTTTGTAAGCATCTTTAGTGCACCAAGTATCACATGACGTAATTTATGAAATGTATATGCAGCAACCACGAAATTGATTTTCCAGCTTTAAGATTTTAATGTTGCACCGATGGAAACCGAGCCAAGCTTCGCTCATAATATTTTATAGGTTTGATTTTCTTAGAAATGAAGGATGTTCTTGAACCTTAAAGTCAGCTCTTAGGGAAAGCTAAAATGTGCAATTTTGTGCCAAATTGTTTAGTCCTGTGTTCTAACTTGAGCAAAAAAAAATTCTAGCTTTATATTCTGAAATGGGAGCTTTAAAAAAGTAGAAAAACCTTAAGTTTCTTCATCTCCAGTTTGTTAGATGCTCAATTTCTTGCACAGGTATAATTCAAGTTAAACCATAATAAACAATGGAGTTACACACACCATCGGATGAAACGAGCTATTAAGATGCTGAGGGTTGCCCATTTTTGGGTGATTGGGTGGGTTGGGGGGGCGGTGGGGTGGGAAAGAGACGATACTATTTTGGACTCCACAGGAAGCACTTGGTTGAGTTTAACATTTGATGCATCTTTTAATGTTTAATGCCTTTGTTACTACAGGGTTATAGCCTATGAAACCCAGGCAGAGAGGACCTGCAGGAAGGAGGGAGGAGGACAGTAGGAGTATGTGTGTGTATGTGTGTGTGTGTGCTAGGCCGATGTAGCAGAGCCTGGTCTCCAATCGTCTTGGATCCCCTTGCCATTGGACCAAGACCTTGCTCTGTCAAGCCCGTGTGGTAGCTGGTGTGCAACGGCCACCCCACGTTAAAAGAATTCACGCACAGGCATCTTCCTCCAGGCTTGTCAACAAGCTCAGTGAGCTAGGACTAAACACCTCCCTATGCAACTGGATCCTGGACTTCCTGTCGGGCAGACCCCAGGTGGTGAAAATAGGCAGTAACACCTCCTCCACACTGATCCTGAACACGGGAGCTCCCCAGGGTTGTGTGCTCAGCCCCCTTCTGTATTCCCTGTTTACTCACGATTACGTGGCCACGCACAACTCCAACTCCATCGTCAAGTTTACTGATGACACTACCATTGTAGGCCTGATCACAGATGGCGACGAGACAGGCTACAGGGAGGAGGTAAGAGCCCTAGGAGAATGGTGCAAGTACAACAACCTCTCCCTCAACATCAGCAAAACAAAGGAGATGATCGTGGACTACAGGAAGTGGCAGGGGGAGGGACACACCCCAATCTACATCGAAGGGGCTGAGGTGGAGAGGGTCAGCAGCTTCAAATTCCTGGGTGTATTCATTACGGAGGACTTAACGTGGTCCCATCACATCGACGTTGTAACCAAGAAGGTATGCCAACGCCTGTTTTTCCTCAGGAGACTGAAGAAATTTGGAATGGCCCCCCAGATTCTCACCAACTTCTACCGGTGCACCATTGAGAGTATCCTGTCCGGCTGCATCACTACCTGGTATGGCAACTGCACCGCCACAGACCGCAAGGCTCTACAGATGGTGGTGAAAGCTGCACAACACACTATAGGAGTTAAACTAACTGCTGTGCAGGATATCTACCCCGAGAGGTGCTGGAGGAAGGCCCTGAGAATCATTAAAGACGCGAGCCACCCCAGCCACAACCTCTTCGCCCTGCTCCCGTCCGGTAAGAGATACCGAAGCATACGGTCTCGTACCAGCAGGTTTCGAAACAGCTACTACCCCCAGGCCATAAGACTCATGAACAAATAATTTATTATTATTTATTACTGTTGTTTTATTTATTATTACTGTATTTCTATTAGTATTTTTATCATTGTTATGCCATATTTATTCCAATGTTGGGAGGACTCGCAAAAATCAACATTTCATTGTGCAGTACACACGTCTGCTGCATATATGACAAATAAAATTGAATTGAATTGAAAAAAATGAAGTTCAGGACCTGGAATGTCAGGACCTTCATGGACAACCCCACCTGTGACAGAGATTGTAGGTCCCGCATTGGACTCATCAGTCACCTGAGAACTCATTTTTAGTGTGGAAGCAAGTCATCCTCGGTTCTGAGGGACTGCCTAAGAAGAATATTTCATAACAACTTGTATTTATACAGCGTCTTTAATGTAGTAAAACACCCCAAGGCACTTCACAGGAGCGACCGAGCAACATAAGGAGACATTTGAACAGGCTTGGTCAAAGAGGTAGGTTTTAAGGAGAGTCTTAAAGGAGGAGATAGAGAAGCGGAGCGGTTTAGGGAGGGTTTTCCATGATTACATAACCCCTAAACTGGCTATTCTTGTAAATACTTTGCTACAATTGTATTGAGTAATATTTTTAAATTATGATTGTTCCTCATGAGACATATATTTCTGGAAAGGCCTGCAAAAAGGCTGACATGTTTGTACACACAATGTGCTGAATTCAAAAATTGTTACGGCCATTTAATTTAAATCATGAGTGCATTAACTGACACAACAGTCACTGCACTTCAAAAGTAATTAACTGTGTGAAAAACTTTGATGTAATAAGGCTATATATAAAAACAAATATTACTAGCGATATCATCATTAGAACTAGAGGACATGAGCGCAAAATTAACAAGCTTCAAGCAGGACGAGATCAAAATGATTTATTTTTTCACGTTGTATTTGCAGAATAGATTCTCAGATAAAGAAGCTAATGCTGCATCCATTTACCTCTCTTTTGAAAAAGATTACTAGGATTCTGCATAAGAACGGGATTGAGCATTGTAAGAATAATTGAGATAATCAAACCCAATGGTTCGCAATATGCTGGCAAATTGGAAATATGATGCCAATGGAAGTCTAAGAATGATAATGCAAGAACGTTAAGGCGTTTATCTTGATTTAATTTTGGAGGGTGCAGAATATTTCCTCAGATGAAATGTATTCGGTGGACACATAATCGAGAAGATTGCAATGGTTTTGTAGCTAAAAGATTTTTTGTCATTCAAGGCTTTCTTGTGTTCACGACTTTAATATAAAATATATCAATTAATGACACCATTGAAAGAACTTTTTGTGAAAACATAATGTGAAAATGTAATGCATCATGCAAGAAAATAAAATCAATAGAATTAAAATGGACTTGTTATCACCATAGAGAACCCAAATAATGAGACCGGAGGAGTACAAACATATCACTGACGGTGCTCCAGTGTTATTTTGTGCTATATGCAAAGTTACAAAGATTCAAAACATTCAACAAAAGTTAATAAAGTAACTGATACTATCAACTTTATAAAATTGGGAATCATTGTAATAGTTCAAGGTCATTAATGAGTTACAGCATGTAACAGCACTTATTTTTTGGTAACTTTTTTTTGTGCTCAGCAAGGCAAGAGTGTCAGTGGTAGGGAACAATTCCTACACTTTTTGCCCCATTGTCGGGTATAGCACAACAGAGGCAGAATAAAGATCCCTGTACTTTTCCCAACAACATACCTCAGACGTAACCTCAGAAAAATATCCCCTCCTACACCAACCACCTTTATGGCTTCTCGAAGTGGGATTGCGAATTTGCAACTGTAATAAGCAATGTTTAGTGTTGAGTGCTTAGTTTTTAAAAGACTGCCCAGCCTCATTTCACATAGGATTTGTGCAGCTGAATGTCAGGAGATTTTCATCCCATTGATCTGGGTTGCATTTGAGTCCAGGCTGGAGAGGTGAATGGGAATTGTGATAACCCTCATCCATGCCTTTGTTACCTCTAGACGTGACTATTCCAATGCGTTCCTGGCTGGCCTCCCTATTTCTACCCTCCGTAAACTTGAGGTCATCCAAAGCTCTGCTGCCCGTGTCCTAACTCGCACCAAGTCCTGCTCACCCATCTCCCCTGTGCTCACTAACCTACATTGGCTCCCAGTTAATCAACACCTTGATTTTAAAATTCTCATCTTTGTTTTCAATCCCTCCATGGCCTCACTCTTCCCTATCTTTGTAATCTCCTCCAGCCCTACAATCCCCCGAGATCTCTGCACTTCACCAATTCTGGTCTCTTGAACATCCCTGATTTTTAATCGCTCCACTATTGGTGGCCGTGTCATCAGCTGCCTAGGTCCTAAGCTCTGCTATTCCCTCTTTAAATCTCTCCGCCTCGCTACCTCTCTTTCCTCCTGTAAGACGCTCCTTAAAACCTACCTCCTTGATCAGGCTTTTGGCCACTTGCCCTAACATCTCCTTATGTGGCTTGGTGTCAAATTTTGTTCTGATAATGCTCCTGTGACGAGCCTTGGGACGTTTTACTACGTTAAAGGCACTATATAAATATAAGTTGTTGTAACTCACCGTTCTACCCAATCCCTTTGCCCTAATTTATCTTCACCTATTATTTAGCCCTGAGAAGATAACAATTTGCAGAATTCGTATCAGCTTAGTTCACTGGTACAATTTTGCCTCTGAGAAAGTTGTGGAGTCAAGCTCCATTACAGGAGCTGAGCACATCATTTTGGCTGACACTTCCATGCAGTACTGAGCGAGTGCTGCATTGTTGGAGGTGCTGTCTTTTCAATGAGATTTTAAACTGAGGCCCTATCTGCCTGTTCAAGTGGATGGACAAGGATCCCATGACACTATTCGAAGAAGAGCAGGAAGTTCTCCTGGTGTCCTGGTCAATATTAATCTCTCAACCAACACCACCAAACAGATTCATTTGTCATTTCTCTCATTTTTTGTTCATGGGACTTTGCTGTCCACAAGTTAGCTGCTGTGCATGCCCTCAAAGCAACAGTGACTATACTTCAAAAGTAATTCTTTGGCCGTTGAGCACATCCTGAGGACATGAGGGTGTTACATATTCTTTCAGGAGTCAAGGCGGATGTCTTTATTAACAGGGTTTGCCAACCCTTTTTCCTTTGTTTACCAATAACGATGCAATAATAGTTTTTCTTTCAAAACATGTCCTTTTTCTGTGAAGATATCATGATGTCTCTTGTGATGGTCAACCTTGCAATGAATGATGCATATCTAGTCTGGCTCTTCTTCCTGCCAGCTAATAAAGAGAGTGCCCCTTTAAACAATTAGGGAGTTCATAGATAAACAACAAATTACCAAGTCCAATCCAGTCCAGTAAATTAGATCATAGCTGACTCAGGTTCTCAGAACTACTGCTAATTTCTCCAGTGTGGTAAATATTGTTGTCTTTGGCAACCAGCCACTTCAGCACAAGATTCTTCCAGCCCCTTAACTGATAATGTTTATGTTTATTGGAAGCATTTTACTCACCAATCCAACTGGATCTGTGGTTGAGTTTACAAAATTTCCTGTCTGTTTCTTAAGTGCCAGATGTTGGGCTTACCATCAAAAACATATTCTTCCAATTTTCTCTCCTCCGCTGTTCCGTAACATTGCCCACCTCCCTCCCTGCCTCAGCTTTTCTGCTCTGAAACCCTCATCCATGCTTTTGTTACCTCCAGACTCAACTATTCCAATGTTCTCCTGAGACACTGGCCAGGGAGGGGGATGGAATCGATGGTGAGGGAACAGAGTTTGTGGCAAGGGTCAAAGACAATGGGCTGGATTTTGTCAATGGGGAGTTTTTGGAGGCGGGACTCCCACTTGTTGACCTTGTTTGACCTTGTTAAGCCCGCCCAGCAGGCTAAGCAGGCCAATTAAGGGAAAGCCAGTTACAGGTGACATCAACGAGTGCCGTTTCATCTGTCAAGAGCTTTTGACAGATGAAATGTCATCGTTTGACAGCTCTGTGAAGCTGTCAAACACTGACCATCTGTCCTCTAAGTTGTGTCTTTACTCAAGACTCAATTAGAAAGCCTTCCTGACCAGAAAGCAGAGGCTGCAGCTTTTGACAGTTCAGCGGCCATTCTGCTTTCTGTGCCAGTGAGCTGAGGGACTCCCGAGACCTGAAGGGAGGAAGCCTGCAGGAGAAAGTAAAGGTAAGTAAAACTTATTAAAACACTTTACACACACCTCACACACGTACCTCTGCACACATGCACCCATTACTCACCTGCACACCGGACATCTCAGCCCCTCCGACCCCCGCAGACTGACAGCATGCCTCGCTGACCCTGGAGTGGTTCGGAGCCATCGGGAAGCCCACACTTCAGGGCTCAAAATAGGGATTAGCCAAAAAACTGCCTGTTAACTACCTGTTAACAGGCAGTTAATTGGCATTAATCCCCTTCCCGCCTCGAGGAGGCGGGACCAGGCATGGGTCGGCTACCCGCCTCCTGGCAAGATGGCATGAGGCGGGTTGGGGGCGGGTTGGGCACCCACCCCCAAATTCTGCCATTTTCCTGGCAGTCCCACCTCCAAACCCGTCTCCCCAGGGCTGGCAAAATCCAGCCCAATGCTTTGGTCTTCCTAATGTTTAATTGCAGGAAATTGAGGTTCATTTCGGACTGGATGTCGGACAAGCAGTCTGACAACATGCCAGTGGAGGGGTTGGGAGAGGTGGTGATGAGGTAGAGCTGGGTGCCGTCAGCGTACACGTGGTACCTCTCTTCATGCCTTCGTATGATGTCGCCGAGGGACATAGAAACATAGAAACATAGAAGATAGGAGCAGGAGTAGGCCATTTGGCCCCTCGAGCCTGCTCCGCCATGCAATGCGATCATGGCTGATCATCCAAATTCAGTACCCTGTCCCTGCTTTCTCCCCATATCCCTTGATCCCTTTAGCCTTAAGAAATATATCCAACTCTTTCTTGAATATATTTAATGAACTGGCTTCCACCGCCCTCTGTGGCAGAGAATTCCACAGGTTCACCACTCTCTGGGTGAAGAAATTCCTCCTCATCTCAGTCCTAAATTGCCTACCCCTTATCCTTAGACTGTGACCCCTGGTTCTGGACTCCCCGACCATCGGGAACGTCCTTCCTGCATCTAGTCTGTCTAGTCCTGTTAGTATTGTATAAGTTTCAATGAGATCCCCTCTCATTCTTCTTAACTCTAGCAAATATAAGCCTAATCGACCCAATCTCTCTTCATACGTCATTCCTGCCATCCCAGGTATCAGTCTGGTGAATCTTCGCTGCACTCCCTCCATGGCAAGAACATCCTTCCTCAGATAAGGCGACCAAAACTGCACACAATACTCAAGGTGTGGTCTCACCAAGGCCCTGTACAACTGCAGCAAGACACCCTTGCTCCTGTATTCGAATCCTCTCGCTATGAAGGCCAGCATACCATTTGCCTTCTTAACCGCCTGCTGCACCTGCATGCTTACCTTCAGCGACTGGTGCACAAAGACACCCAGGTCTCGTTGCACTTCCCCTTTTCCCAATCTATTGCCGTTCAGATAATAATCTGCCTTCCTGTTTTTGCCACCAAAGTGGATAACCTCGCATTTATCCACATTATACTGCATCTGCCATGCATCTGCCCAATCGCCCAACCTGTCCAAATCATACTGGAGTTTCTCTGCATCCTCCTCACAGCACACATGCCCACCCAGCTTTGTGTCATCTGCAAACTTGGAGATATTACATCTAGTTCCCTCGTCTAGATCATTAATATATAGTGTGAATAGCTGGGGTCCTAGCACCGATCCCTGCGGTACCCCACTAGTCACTGCCTTCCACTCGGAAAAAGACCCGTTTATTCCAACTCTTTGCTTCAAGTCTGCCAACCAGTTTTCTATCCAAGTCAGTACCTTGCCCCCAATCCCATCTGCTTTAACCTTGCACGCTAGTCTCTTATGCGGGACCTTATCGAAAGCCTTCTGAAAGTCCAAATACTCCACATCCACTGGTTCTCCCTTATCTATTCTACCAGTTACATCCTCAAAAAATTCCAGTAGATTAGTCAAGCATGATTTACCTTTTGTAAATCCATGTTGACTTTGTCCGATCCTGTCATTGTTTTCCAAGTGCTCTGCTATTACATCTCTTACAGCATGTAGATGAGAAATAGGAGGGGGCTAGGGATAGATCCTCGGGGACACCAGAGGCAACAGAGTGGGGGACGTGACGAGAAGCCACTGCAGGAGATTCTCTGGCTATGACTGATAGGTAAGAGTGGAACCAGCCGAGGGCAGTCTCACTCAGCTGGATAATGGAGAAGAGGCGTGGGAGGAGGATGGTGTGGTCGACCGTGTCAAAGACTGCAGAGAGGGTGAGAAGGATGAGGAGGAATAGTACACCATGGTCACAGAGCGTGTCATTTGTAACTTTGATAAGGGCCATTCCAGTGCCCATCACTCAGTCTGATGCTGGCTGCTGCTCTTCAATGATCCTCAGGACAAGCTGCCTGCAGTTTTACAGAAGGGCAAAATTTTGAGCTGGAGCAGACTTAATTTTATGCTTTTAGCCAGGAGGCAAATTATGTTTATTTAACAATTTCTCAGAGAAACAGAGCCCTCCTACTTACTATTTACAATCTTAGGCAAATACTGGAAAGTAAGCTGAGGATTGCCACATCCTCACAGCTGTGACTTGCATTTTTCTTTTATACTCTTTATAAACCCTCCCTTTTTATCCTTTCAACCCATTGTTTTTGCAAGATTCCCCAGGAGGCTGGTCTCTTAGCATCTTAACATTCTGTTTGAGGCAGTGCTCAGCTTTTCTTTTTGCCTGGCTATAAGCCAGGAACGCTACTTGGCAACAGTCCATAGTAATATGGACGCAGAATGCTCCCTCTCCAAAGGGTTTCTAATTCCTTGCCAGAGTTATGAATCATCTTCATTTGGTTTTTTAGCCGCTTTTCCCATTTAGAGCCCGATTATTCCGACTGCAGCACCGCCAACTTCCAGTCCCATCGGGATATCGTTCCGTCCCGATTAAAAAAAATATTTCTCATCTGTTAACAGTAACGTGGAAGATTAGCACTTGTCTGTTGGGGATAGATGAAATACAGTCGCCATCATTTACACCGCCCATGGTTATTGCGGGCAACTGTGCAACTCGTGGTAGCCATTTGCCACTCCCATAGATGTCAATTACAAAAGCGTTGCATTAAAAGCTCCGGTTACGGTATTTCAGGTACAGTAAGGTCTTCAAGCAGCTTCAGTCAGCTCTTCGCACCTCATTAAAGTGCGATTACCTTAATTGCTTAATGGTGTAATTAAATAACTTTTCATCAGAATTCGTTCTCATCGCCAGACCTGACGAAAGGCCATCGACCTGAAACGTTAACTCTGTTTCTCTCTCCACAGATGCTGCCTGACCTGCTGAGTATTTTCCAGCATTTTTTGTTTTTATTTCTGATTTCCAACTGCGCAGCATTTTGCTTTTAATGACTTAATCCTCTGTAATTACCAACTTAAAAGCTTTGCTTATTTCAGGCAAACCCAGGTCTTCCAGCAGCTGTTCAATAACGCTTCGTACTTCGTTAAGGTGCGATTACCTTGGCTACTTACATTTGGGTCTGTTAATCAACCTCCAGAGCAAAAGTGACCTTTACAATAACTGAGGTGTAACCGTCCAACTCATAACTGGGCAAACGCGCTCGCTATAAGTGGTGGGAACTGTATACATTCTTAAGACATGCCAAGACAATGCCATTAGTAGTAACATTCCCCTTCTCCTCCCTCCCAGAACCGCCATAAGGTTCTCCATGTCCTCATCTTTCACCCCACCAGCTTTCACATTCAACGGATCATCCTCTGCCATTTCCGCCTCCTCCAGCGCGATGCCACCACCAAACACATCTTCCCCTCCCCCTTTCAGCATTCCGTAGGGACCGTTCCCTCTGCGACACTCTGGAACTCTCTCCCCCAAAAAGGGTGAGGCTGGAGATCAATTTAAAATGTCAAAACTGAGATTGATAAATAAGGGGATTAAGGGTAATGGAGCCAAGGCAGATAGATGAGGTTATGTTACAGATCAGCCATGATCTCACTGAATGGCGGAACAGGCTCGAGGGGCTGAATGGCCTCCTCCTGTTCATATGTTCCTGCAGCCCATTGGAACTCTGAGGTCTGTCTTGAGCTTCAGCCCAGATTGAAATGACGGAATGAAAGCTTTCTTCCGCTGCTGATTCAAAGGAACCTATCTCGAATGTGTTTGGACAATATTAGCCCATTTTCTAGAGGACACAAGTCCGCAGCACAAAACTGGCAGTTATTCAGAACTAACGAGCGTGCCCTGGGTGCCGAGTGGAAAAAAAAAATGGTGATGCAAAAGAGGCAATGTTGAGGCACAGCATTTGGCCTCCTCTATATCTGACCTGCTCAGGGTTAATGCTGACACTGGGCGTCAAACTGGGAAAAAGCAATCCATACCCCTGCACCGGCATTCTTCACATTGAAGAGTACACTGATTCAATAAACATTCTGGGGGTGAATTTTGTAAGTATCTAGGTGGGGCATCTTAGTGCAAATTGTAGGCGGGTTTTATACTATGAGCTCACACCCACTAGGAACTGAGTTATAGCTGCCCGAGATCATTTTACATAAAGAAAGAACTTGCATTTCTATAGCGCCTTTCACAACCCCAGAATGTCCCAAAGTGCTTTACAGCCAATTGAGTACTTTTTGAAGTGTAGTCGCTGTTGTGATATAGGGAAACGTGGCAGCCAATTTGCGCACAGCAAGGTCCCACAAACAGCAATGTGATAATGGCTAGATAATCTGTTTTAGTGATGGTGGTTGAGGGATTAATATTGGCCAGGACACTGGGGAGAACTCCCCTGCTCTTCTTCGAATAGTGCCATGGGATCTTTTACGTCCACCTGAGAGGGCAGATGGGGCCTCAGTTTAACATCTCATCTGAAAGACGGCCCCTCTGACAGTGCAGCACTCCCTCAGTACTGCACTGGAGTGTCATAAAGCCATTTCAACTGGAAAGCAGAGAAAGCATATTAGCCTGAATTGGATTTGAACACAGATCACAGAGGTGAAAGGGCAAGTCTTGTTATAGAACACGTAGCCCCATAGCTGTCACCCCTGTGCTCGCTGACCTACATTGGCTCCCGATCCGGCAATGCCTTGATTTTAAAATTCTCATCCTTGTGTTCAAATCCCTCCATAGCACCGCCCCACCCTATTTCTGTAACCTCCTCCAGCCCTGCAGCTCTCCGTGATCTCTGCGCATCCCTGATTTCCTTCGCTCCACCATTGGCGCCTATACCTTCAGCTGTCTTGGCCCTAAGCTCTGGAATTCCCTGCCTAAACTACTCTGCCTCTCCACCTCTCTCTCCCCCTTTTAAGCTGCTCATGGAAACCTACCTCTTCGACCAAGCTTTTGGTCACCTGTCCTAATATCTTTTTATGTGGCTCGGTGTCAAATTTTGTCTGGTGACGCTCCTGTGAAGCGCCTTGGTTTTAATACCTTCAAAGTGTTATTTCAATGCTTGTATTTAAAAAATGATCAATACAGGCCAATGGAAGTGTGAAACTGTCATGGATACAGGAAGAATACTTGTGCACTTGTGTTGCTGGGTTGCAAGATGATAATCTACAATAACAGATGGTTGCAGTTTGTTGTTTGAGTGATTAATGTATATACTTAAAATAAATTGAACCAAACTTACCGTTGTAGAAATGAATGGGGAGGTCCTTTATAATTGAATCCTCTTAATGAATTGAGGAATCCGGGTCTGAAATGGGCGCGGTGATATTGAAGTGAGGCCTGCGCTCATTTTAGGCGGGCACCAGGGCCTGACCAATTTAGCAATGGCTCCAACGCCCGTGCAGCTGGGGTGCGGGCCTCTGCCCTGCTAAATCGGTTATTGTTGTGCCCGTTGTAAAGGCACAGTGGGACTGAATTTCGGCCCCATAGTTTTGAATACAATCACTATTCATATCGTTTATGAGTCAGAATTTTGTAAACGAAACAAACAGTCCTGTATCCTTTGCCTGTAAAGTCATCAAATACTTTCCTTGGACTTGTTCCATTTAGCCTGGCAATAAACAATACACTGTGTGAAAGTTTGACTCTAACGTTTCGTTTTGTTAATTGTGTCCAGATAAAAATATAATCTCGATGTCAGCAGTTTGTGACAATGCTCCGACAGATAGAACTTGTTGCTAATGTGTCGCAATTTTGTTCCTTATGTAGTCAGTAAATGATTAGCTGGCCTGCTATTTATAAGTCTGTGAGAAACCTTCTCAGCCATCTTGACTGTACAAATAGATTCCAGTCCAGTTACATCTTTATCAGCCATGTAAATAACTTAGTGAGTTCACAGAAAGTCTTAAAACTTAAAATAAAGTAATGGTGATGCATCCCATTGCCATGAATGTATTATTCTATTATTGGCCAATCTTGGATGAGGTTTTCAGAATACTAAATGTTTTGAACATAAAATAATAATGATTCTATTTATACTTGCTCACAATATTCCAGTTTGACAGCAGCACTGGCTGAGAGGGGAGGAAGAGAGTTACTTGCAAGATTCGTAAATAACTGTCAATAAAGGTCAATTTGAACTCCGCTGAGCCTTGTCGGAAACCAGGCCAGCGGGGCAGTTAAAATAGAGTGGGGGACTTACCCGCCCCATCCGGTCAACTGCAATTTTAAATTACAGTCAGCAAGGGCGCCCGCCCTAAGACAGCAGGGTCCTCTTTAAATATGCAAATCAGGCTCCGATGACATAATCGCCATTTTAACCTGAGGCCCGAGAATGGGAGCAGTGGTGGCTTCCCCGCCTGGGCAAACCTGCTGGGACGTGCTGTCTTTCAAATGAGACGTTAAATCAAGGCCCGCCTCAGGTGGACATAAGAGATCCCACAGCACTATTCAAAGAAGAGCAGGGGAGTTCTCCCTGGTGTCCTGACCAATATTTGTCCCTCAACTACCACCGCTAAAACAACAGATGATCTGGTCAGTATTATATTGCTGTTTGTGGGACCTTGCTGCCATGTCTCCCTACATTACAACAGCAACTACACTTCTAAAGTACTTTATTGGCAGTAAAGTGCTTTGGGACGTCCTGAGGTTGTGAAAGGCGCTATATAAATGCAAGTTCTCTCTAGCTATACAAACATATGAAAATGATGGACGAGAAAAGACCAGCTGATCCATTGAGCCTACCCCCATACAGCCATGATGCTCCAAGCATCATGATTCATAACACTTGGCAGCAGTTACATGATCTCCTGGGAGAGGCAAAAAAAATTCCAAACCCCCAAGGCCAATCCAGGGGGAAAAAAAACCTTGAAAACTAGTCCAAGAAACCAGATTGACCTTGATTTATATTACTTAGTATTCCACCTACTTTTTGTATTCCATGATCTCTGCCCTAGCTAGGAACCGGTCCGGCTTCCTTTGGAAGCCCCTTCATTATTTTAAACACCGCTATCAGATCACCCTGGAGTTTACACATTTTAAGCCGATTTGGGTAACTCTGTTTTGAACTGGAAATCGTTCCTCAGGCCTTCCTCTGAACATTTTCCAAGTATAAGAAATCACACAACACCAGGTTATAGTCCAACAGCTTTATTTGAAATCACAAGCTTTCGGAGCGCTGCTCCTTCGTCAGGTGAAGTGGAGAGATGCATAAAAACACAGCTTATATAGTCAGAGAATAATGTCAGATGTTTACAGGTAATCTTTCTAACTGCCATTTATCACACCTCGGCAGAAAGATAATCACAGCAATCAAAGGTGTAAATGGTGTCCAAACAGGTCAGTCAGGAAAACATTACATCAAAGAACAATGAGGTGGGGTCACAAGGGGTCAAATGTTGCAGATGCTGGGGTCTGTATGAAAAACAAAAAATCAGACAAAAAACATTTTTTTTGCTGGAAATCACAGCAGGTCCGGCCGCATCTGTGTGGAGAGAACAAGCCAACGACGACTCGAGTTTTCCAAGTATGCAGAGGGTCAGCGCTCACTGCACGAGCTGGCAACTTATTCCATGGGTCTGCTATCCTCAGAACCTCTAACCTAGTTCTGCCCTTGCATAACTTACACACACGACCCCTGGTTCCTACCTAGCTTATCTAATTGATATGTTCGATCAATTAGAACACAGTCTGGTCCCTTCATTATTTTAAACGCCTCTGTCAGATCACCCTGGAGTCTACTCATGTCTAAAGTACATGGACCTTTTTAAGCCTATTTGGGTAACTGTGTTTTGAAATGGAAATCATTCTTCTGGCCTTCCTCTGAACATTTTCCAAGTAGACAATGCTGACTAGGCTACCCTCATCCACTAACCTAGTAACTTCTTCAAAAAATTCAATTAGTAAGACACAAGTTTCCGAACTGCCGCCTCAAAAGCCATGTTGAGTGATAACTTCTCTATCCACGTGATTGTACAGAGCATTTCTTATGATGATTCTTTCCAGCATCTTGACTATGATTGAAGTCAAACTAATAGGCCTATACAGACCAGAGGATCAATCCTGTGTCTATGCTGAGTTAACTAATTGTAGCCAGGAAGCAGCTGATGCGGTACTATTGGCCTCGGGCATGCTGCTCACTCCGATTGCTACCCTCAACCTCTGTTGAAAAGTGCCCAATGTGTGGACGTTGGGTGAGGACAAGATCAGGCTCAGCTGTGCATAACCTGGTGACACCGACTGTCCAGACTAACACAAAGAATAATCGTTTGGGTGAGGTATTCCAGGAACAGTCAGAGAAGGAAAGGGGATGAAAAATATCTGGCACATTCAATCCACGAAATTGTGTTCTTCTTCATAGACCAAGAGAAGTACATCCAGCGCACATTTTACAGACAGTAAATATTTTTTGTTTTAGTTTTCTGCAGTCTTTAAAGTCTCTGAACCACACATCATTCCTTACTGTGAATATAGGTGTGTGACTGCTGCTAGGAGGTATGCAGGAGCAGGCTGTGTTGACCTGTCTTTCAATTTACCTTCTTCCATGTGGGAGGCTCCCATTCATTGGTTAAGCCCATACCTTGCGTCTCTAGAATCATAGAATGGTTACAGCACAGAAGGCGGCCATTCGGCCCGTCGAGCCCATGCCGGCTCTCTGCAAGAGCACTTCGGCTAGTTCCACTCCCCCGCCCTTTCCCTGTAGCCCTGCAAAATGTTTTCCTTCAGGTGCTTATCCAAATCCCTTTTGAAAGCCACGACTGAATCTGCCTCCACCACCCTTTCAGGCAGTGCATTCCAGATCCTAACCACTCGCTGCGTAAAAAAGATTTTCCTCATGTCACCTTTGGTTCTTCTGCCAATCACCTTAAATCTGTGTCCTCTGGTTCTCGACCCTTCTGCCAATGGGGACAGTTTCTGTATATCTACTCTGTCTAGACCCCTCATGATTTTGAACACCTCTATTAAATCTCCTCTCAACCTTCTCTGCTCTAAGGAGAACAACCCCAGCTTCTCCAGTCTATCCACGTAACTGAAGTCTCTCATCCCTGGAACCAGACTTGTAAATCTTTTCTGCACCCTCTCTAAGGCCTTCACATCCTTCCTAAAGTGCGGTGCCCAGAATTGGACACAATACTCCAGATGAGGTCGGACCAGTGTTTTATAAAGGTTCATCATAACTTCCTTGCTTTTGTAATCTATGCCTCTATTTATTGGGCAACACAGTAGCGTACCAACCCACTACACTAATTGGCAAGAACTCATTTGTGCAGAAATAATAGTGGCACAAATTGACACAAAATTGGCAACTTCTAAGGAAACATAAGGATAGCTGGTGTGGGAAAATAACGAAATATCGCACTGGTGCAGTCGATGATGTTTGTCGGGGCTGAATAGATGTTGTTTTGCTTTGTGTGTTACCCATGAAATATCTGACCTGGACCACTTAATGCTGACTGAAAAGGCTAGGAAGCAAGATTTCCACCTACCAACACTGATATCGATCATCCTGTTGAACAGAAAATAAATTGCACTGAGAAATAATTTTAAAATCCCCATGAAAATGCTTCACTAATTTAAAAAAAAACAGGTTTGACAACTGGATTAACCACGCTGGTGCAGGAGATATGAAAATGAACCATCTGAGCACTGAAAGTTCTCAGCTTTCAAAGCACACTTTGTTCCTTTATGTTATGTGTTAAAAAAATTATTGCAAGCTTCTGAAGCTGAATGTTCTAAAATAGACTGAGAGAAATGCACCAGCACCATGGTTGTTCCCTGGTTCACATTACATTACAATTTATGGAACAACCTTGAGCTCTACATGCAGATCTAATTGCAAGTCTGCTACAAAGGAATAGGAGTGCTTCAAGGTGACTGACAGACACTCCAAACCGGACAAAGGAAAAACCCCATAAAAAGACAGCAGAGAAAGAGCCAAATAAGGTGATGTTAACATAATCAAAGAACTACATGGAGAAACAAGGACAGGAGCAAAGATTGACCGAAGTTTCTATATTAAGTTCAGGTTAGCTTTAACCCACTCCATTTATAGAAAGAAACAGAAGCTGACTTTGCAAATTTGACATCATAAAACATCTTAACAGGTGGATGTAAAAGATCCCATGGCACTATTTCGAAGAAGAGCAGGGGGGTTCTCTCTGGTGTCCTTGCCAATATTAATCTCTCAGCCAACACCTAAAAACAGATGAACTCTTCATTATCACATTGCTGTTAGTGGGACCTTGCTGTGCTCAAATTGGCTGCCGCGTTTCCTACATTACAACTGACTACGCTTCAAAAGTACTTCATTGGCTGTAAAGCCCTTTGGGAGGTTCTGAAGTTGTGAAAGGCGATATAGAAATGCAAGTTCTTTCTTTCTAACTGGCCATTTTTGAGCTGGTTTCAGGGTCAACAAAAAGCGCCAAAGAAATGGTCTGCACTATACACGAATCTGAGAGGTATATGGAATTTGGTCAGTAAGACTGACAGATGGTGTCTCAGCACATCCGTCCACATTGGTACCTGTGGTTGCTCCAGGAATCTCTAGGCAGATCTACAGTGGAGATTCCAATAACAGAGGCCGTAAGGGCCGGCTGTGTTTCCTCCATGGATGCGCAGACTGCTGTCATTGATGTCTGGAGAGGGCTGTTACATCTGGCCTCCAAGTGATTGGGGAAGGGAGCAAGTATCTTACCTTAAAAACTGAGCTGGGGTCGCCCCGCTGGAGCTTGGGGAGGTGCAAATGACGCGGCACCATTCTTCCGATTGGATTTCACCCGAAGAAAATATCCAGGCCGTTGTGTAAAGAATTGATTCATTACATTGCTGCAGCGAGGCCTGATATAGGGTTGAGGTTGACTGAGCAGTGATTGGATGACATTTTAGGAGAGGTATGAGGCAGTAGGTTAGCACATTGCCCTTTGACCTCTTGAGATCAAATCTAACGCAGACTCCTCTCACTAGCAGCTACAAAACAATACATTAAATATGGGTGAACAGCTTTAACCCACTCCCTATTCAGCACAGATCTACAGTGCAAACATTATCCATAACTTAGCACAAATTGCCATTGATGTGCCTTCAATAACTCAAAGACAAGGAGTTTAAAGGATTCAACTAAAGGCTTTTAATCACTAAGAACATTGCAGCATTGCAGGTCTTCCCACATCGGGTTCGTCTGGTAGGAATGACTCATACAGCTCTTGAGACCTTTATATGGCAAAAGACGGGCGTAGCCAATACACACAATAGGAACAAAAGGGGGCGGTTCACACAATACAAGCAGGTAAAACACATGGGCTGATGAAGGCATATATTTCATCACAGCCATTACATTGTTATTCTCACTCATGAAGGCCATACACTGCCTGGTGTTAAAAAAGGGTAATGTCGCAATCATGTATAGGCGTGCCTTCCTGAGGTTGCAGAGAAAGACACGTGGGATAAAAATTCAACTCGCCGTTCTTGACACATGGCGGCTGTCCGTATTGCAACTTTCCAGGCTGCAATTTTCCACGCAGCGTGGTATGCACTTGCCGCAGCTCAGGAGTGGTGAAGAGGAATTTCTACCCCACACTGTTTGAGCAGAGGAGAAGGCACCTTACCCCCCAAATGACTTGTACTGTACTTGGCCCGCGAGTGCTTGATGTTGACGCTGGGTTCCAAAAGTAGAGAAGTGCTCCATTTCTCATCGCTGATATCCCTCACCTTCAGAAACAAAACAAATCGTTAAAAATATATACTTAAAAAACAAAAGTCATATTAAACCACATGGAGGTATTAGCCATGGGTCAGTACACGCTCGCCCATGAGTCAGAAGCTCGTGGGTTCATGTCCCACTCCAGAGACTTGAGCACGAAATCTAGGCTGACACTCCAGGGCAGTACCAAGGGAGCGCTGCACTGTTAAAGGTGCCGTCTTTCGGTGGATGTAAAAGATCCCACGACTCTCCCCAATGTCCTGCATTTATCTCTCCACCAACATCACTAAAAAAAAAGATGATCTGGTCATTAGCACATTGCTGTTTATGGGACCTTGCTGTGCACAAATTGGCTGCCGCGTTTCCCACGTTACAACAGTGACTACACTTCAAAAGTACTTCATTGGCAGTAAAGCGCTTTGAGACGTCCTGAGGTTGCGAAAGGCGCTATCTAAATGCAAGTCTTTCTTTCTTTTCTCTGTCTTGTGCCATACCTGATATGGGCGAGCTTAGTTTAATAAGTTGGTATAAAAATTGAATAATGATCCTCAGTGTCATCTCTCACATCATTAATCATATCTGCACACAGAAAGCAAGAAAGAACACTGAAAAATGTGTTTCTATCATCGAGCTAATCAATGGAGCTTTATAACTCATGTCACAATGGTATGTCTGTCTTCTGGCAAATGTTGTAAAATAAAGGAAATATCAATCAACCATAGGAAGTGTAATTCCTAATAATGTCTCTTCATATTTCTCCCATGCCTATACCGCATTAATCAGGTGATCATGTGTAATAGAAGAACAGAATTCATGCAACATCATGAAAGTAAAGCAGAATGAAACATTTCTCATGATAGATCACTGACTCATGCACCCAGTGATCGCATAAAGCACTCCCGGGTCAGATATAACATAACCTGGTTAGATGCAGGGTAAAGCTCTCGCTTCTCTGCATCAGCAACATTCCTCAACCAACCCCTTAGGGTTGCTAACCCTCCCGAATTGTCCAGGAGTCTCCGGAATTGTGGATTGATCTCCTGGGAACTCCTGCGAACAACCCGGCAGAAACATCTGTAAGTTGGACTGGTGACCACTGCTGCTGTGTCTGAAACTGGGGCAATTTGGTCTTTCCCCGGTTCCCTCCCAGCTCGGTGCAGCTGCTCCCACAGCCAACCCACAGAGTGTCTGAGCACGCTCAGCCCACACAATAGAGGGGTTTCAGTGGCGCAGGGCACTGTGGGTATCCAGTGCCACTATTGTGGCCTTGCTGATTTTGGTATTAGAAAGCGCTTCAGCGACCGGAGTGGGGTGGGGGGTTGGGAGGGGAAAGTTCAGTTGGATGTGGGAAGAAACTCTACTCACAGTTAAATACTTCTGTGAGACTGAAAACCAGTGAGTGAGACTATCTCTAACACCCTCCCTGCCCAACAATAAACCACCACTCGCACATCACTCATGCTGTCTACATTGCTGAAGCTGTCTCCGCCCCCACCTTCCCCTGGAACTCGCCATCTCCCTTCATACCAAGCAATTCTTTTCCCCTCAACAGTTCCCGACTCTATCTGTGGCAACCCCTCTAACACACTCCCAGACTGGATCCAACAAAAAGCTCTCCATCTCACCTCTGACCTCCCATTCTTCATTATGTCCTTTGCTGGTCTTCCAGTACTGTTATGGTTGTGTCACCTTTCTTGTTTCTTCCGAATTCCAGATCCATCTACGTGCTCTACCTCCTGCTTGCATCCTCCCTGTGATGGAAGAATGCCTTGTCTCCATGTCTCCCACTCTAACTAATTCTTTCCCAGGACCTTGTCACTTGGGAGCTGCACACCTGTGGTTGGCACGTGCACTTTCTTCGCCTGCTCACGAGCAGCCTTCTGATTCTTGGAACTTCTCCACGGACAACCGCTAACACAAAACCATGAGCAAAGATGCTCAACCTTTAGGATAACCATTGCAAATGGCGGGCGAGTGTCATGCGACCAGATGTTATGTGATCAGATGCCACACAATCCAATGTCATGTGATCCACCCTCCAGGAATACATCCAACGAGGATTGGAAACCCAATCTTAGAAAGGATTCCCCTACTGCATCAGTACGACAGCTTTCCATTTCCCAAACCAGCCATCCTGTGGCTTCTCTGAATGAGATTGCCAATTTAGTGCTAGTTAATGCTATTTGAGCCCAGGCCAAATGACAACAGAATTGAGGTTCCCAGAAGCCGTTTGCCTCTTTTGGTAAGTCCATAAAGAGGCATTAGGTTGCCCCAGTATCATCAACTCAAAAAAATTAGCAAAAGTGCCCCCTTTATGAGGGGGACAACTAATAAAACCCAAATCATACAAAAGAAAGGACATTTAACAAATTAAATAATAACACTACACATTCCAGTCCTTGTGGTGCCCAACACTCTAGGGTCGCCAACCCTCCAGGATTGCCCTGGAGTCTCCAGGAATTGAAGATTAATTTTCAGGACATGGTTGCGAGCAACACCCAGGGAGAAACATCACAGGGGCATTCAAAAAATGGTGGGTTTGTTTTCATTTTCTTTGAACACTTTTGTGTATTAGTTGTAAAAATACAGGAGTTGGGGAGAAAAGGCTGTTTGACTGTCAAGAATCATCAAATTGAGTCATAAAGTGTCTGCTTTCCAATTGGCGTGAGAAGACAGTGTGCAATGAGGATGGACATGTTGGGCGACCAATGGCAGGGCGAGATAGTGGAAGGCGGGACGTCATGTAATGAAACCTCTAGGAATACATCCAACAAGAATTGGCAACCCTATACCCGTCACGGAAGACCTCACGCCATAGCGATGGACAACGCATGCTCCTTCTTTAGGGCCACCCAGGTGCGGACAAAGCTGCGGAAGAGAGGCAGGCAGCCAGAGCGAACACCCCCACGGGCTGCGACCAATTTGAACCTGTGGATGGTCACCTTGGCCAGGCCCAGGAGCAGACCCCACGAGGAGGTCCTCTGACTTGGCCACTCCCCCTCAGTACCAGGCGGCCAAAGTTCAAGAGCGTGGGAATGAAGTGCAGCCAGAAATTAAGCAGCAGCCCCTTCAAATAGGGGCTGCAACCTCTCACACTCCATATACATATGAAGCACGGACTCATCCAGGCAGCAGAAGTTACAGGCGGCCTGGGAGTCCATTGAATGACTTGAAAACTCATTTGTCAGGACTGCTCCGTGCAACACTCTCCGATCCAAATTCCCAATAGTGCAAGGGAGGACTCCCACATAGAGACCCCTCTATTGGGGGCCCCCCATCTCCAGGCAAGGTGGAACACCATGGCGTGTCCAGATGGAAGGTATAGGGTGAAATAGTGAAGAGTGTGCAGGAGCAGCCTGTACAGGAAACCCCTCCCCGCAGAGTGAAATGGCACGGAGGGAATTTCCGAGAGGACGGCTCAAGTTGTGAGGCGGAGGCTTGCGCGAGAGGTTTCGGCGCCTCGCGCCGATGAGAAACTCGTCCGAATGGGGGTCAGTTCGTTCGGCGTCGCTCCACACACTCGGGCCTCCTCGACATACCTAGTGCAGTCAGGGCCGAGTGCGGCTTTAAGCGCCCCGATGGCTTTGGCTGCAGGCTGGACGTAACGCCAGAACATCCTACGTGCCAACGCCTCAGCCCTTCTCTCCACCAGCCACGTGTCATCGAAGTCGACCATGCAGAGGTACGGGTTCCTGAACAGCGGCTCCCTCAGGGTATCCGCCACCCCTGATGGGGGAAGAACTCCGGCGGAGGCAAAATAAACCATTTTGCATAACATCGCCACCAGAATTTTATAATGCAAGAACCACTGAGACTAGACAGATTATAAAAGAAAGGAACAATGTGATTGGGATGCTGTGGTGCTGTATATTGTATACCTGGAGAGGTACCACCAATGCTGCATCCGCAAGATCCTGCAAATCCATTGGCAGGATAGGCGCACCAACATCAGTGTTCTTGCTCAGACCAACATCCCCAGCATCGAAGCTTTGACCACGCTCAATCAGCTCCGATGGACGGGTCACATTGTCCGCATGCCCGATATAAGGCTCCCAAAATAAACGCCCTACTTGGAGCTCCGGCATGGCAAGAGAGCCCCAGGTGGGCAGAGGAAATGCTTCAAGGACACCCTCAAAGCCTCCTTGAAAAAGTGTAACATCCCCATCGACACCTGGGAATCCCTGGCCCAAGACCGCACAAAGTGGACGAGAAGCATCCGGGAAGGTGCCAAACACCTCGAGTCTCTTCGCATGGAGCGCACGTCAACCCAAGCACCCCACCCACCCGCCCCTTCAAACACCGTCTGCCCCACCTGTGACAGAGACTGTAGGTCCCGCATTGGACTCATCAGTCACCTGCGAACTCATTTTTAATGTGGAAGCAAGTCATCCTCGGTTCCGAGGGACTGCCTAAGAAGACCAACAGCCTATGCAATGAGCTGGTGGGGGCCTTGGAAGCAAAAAGGTTGAGAACCCCTGGTGTACATCACTATGCCATGCTGAACTGAGTCAACCTGGACCATCTGTAAAACACTGGAACAGTTTTAAGGTAGTATATCCAGTAAGATATCCCTTTTGCTAACTCTTATCTATTATTGGCTTGTTAAAGCAGTAATTTAATTAAGAAGGATGAGGTGCAAGTTGTTGTGTATGTAATAGGTATGTTACTTTAACCCTATGGCCAGGGCAGCACTACTTTGTAGGGCGTAGTGATACCGTAGTACCACTCCTGGCCATAGGGGTATAAATAGTACTGTGGGTACTGATCTCCCCTCAGTTCCCGCCTGTTGGTATTAAGTAAAGACCTACGTTGAATCTTCCAAGCTGTCTCTTCATTATTGGATTAAGTATAGACACATACTTTACACTGGCGACGAGTAAGGTTCAAACTCACCAGTACACAGTGCAACAAAGGAACGGCAGCAGTACGGAGAGAGAAGGAGAGAGGTTTCTTACCAGCCAGCCTGCAGAGTCCAGCGTCGACCGAAGGAGGCCGCCCAGCACTCCGGGTTCGGGAGGAGCGGCAGCAACGGAGCGAGAGAGAGAGGGTTCCAGTGGAAGCTGCAGCAGCTGAGAGAAGAGGCTGAACGGGCGCTCCAGCCACGGGGCAAAAGTCCACCCAGGGCCAGGTAAACTGAAATCCTTCCCGGGGAACGGGAGCTGCAAGGGCCAGAGCGGGCAGGCGATCTGGGGAACAAACGGAGCCACGAGGACTAACAAGCCACGAGAGGGGAAGGTCTTTGTCAATAGCGGTGGTGGCAATAACAGGAGCTGCAAGGGCCAAAAATAACGAAGCTGGAGAGAGGTCGTTAGCAGCAGCAGGAGAAAAGGCGGGAAAAACGCCATCTAGTGGACAAAGGGGAAAAGTTTTTTTTTCTCCTCAGCAGTTTAAAATAAAAAAATAAAAAAAACGCCATCTAGTGGAGAAAGGCGGGAAAAGCTCTTCAGCAGTTTAAAATGTCTAAGGAAGGTTGGTTGTCAGCATTTGTTGAGGACACAGAAGAGTGGGATGCCTATATCGAAAGGCATGAACTTTATTGCATAGTAAACAAGGTGGCAGATGACAAAAAGGTAGCAACCTTATTAAATTGTATGGGGGCAAAAACATACGGTCTGCTGAGGAATCTTCTTACTCCAGAAAAGCCAGCAGACAAAACGTATGCCCAAATTGTTGATACGTTAAAGGTACATTTAAACCCTAAGCCACCATTTATAGCGGAAAGGTACCGCTTCTACAGACGCGACCAAAGGAATGATGAGTCGCAGGCAGCCTATTTAGCTGAGCTCAGAAGGTTGTCCAAACATTGCCAGTTTGGAGCCATATTGGCGGACGCGATCAGAGACAGATTTGTCTGTGGCATGTTAAATGAGAGTACACAAAAACGGTTGCTAGCCAAGAAACAGCTCAGCCTAGATCAGGCGATTGAAATATCATCGGCTCACGAAGCAGCAGCACAGGGTGCTGCTCAAATGCGACAAAACACAACCTGCTATGACACCCATGAGGTGACATTTCACAAAGGTAAATGCTACCGTTGTGGCAAAACCACCCACGACCAAAGTAATTGTTGGTTTCGTGATAAAATATGCCAGCAGTGTGGAAAAAAGGGGCATATAGCGAAAGTTTGTCGGTCGGGTATGAAACCCAATAGTGGGGGCAGTCCGAGCAGTACCAAGGCAAGGACAAAAATACATAAGATGTCTGGCAGTAGATCAGACGAGTCACAGGAAGGCACAAAAGCAGAGCCTAAAGGTCTGGGATGTCTCAAGTTATATGGTGTAGACAAAACGGAGGACCACAGCACCATGTGGGTTAAAATGAAGGTAGCAGGTGTTGAAGTTAATATGGAGCTGGACACGGGTTCAGCCCTATCAGTAATTAATGAACAAGATTATAACAGGCTGTTCAAACGCATTTCCTTAAAGGATACGGAAATTAAATTAAAAACATATACGGGACAAAAAGTTTACCCGAAAGGAAAAATGCAAGTAACAGTTAAATACAATGGCAGGAAAGTGCCAGGACTTTATTTATATGTCCTACCAAATGGTGGACCACCACTTTTGGGTAGGGAATGGATAAGAAAAATCCATTTTGACTGGAAGTCGATACACGAGTTAAAAGTAGAGACCACCAAGGATGATACAACCATTACAAGCAGGCTGTCGAAAATATTGGCAAAAACACCAGAGGTGTTCCAACAAGGGCTGGGGACCTTAAAGGACATTAGAGCAAAAATAACTATTGCTCAAGACGCAAACCCCAAGTTTTGTAAGGCCAGACCGGTGCCTTACGCCATTCGGCCAGCTGTGGAAGCAGAACGGGATGCCTTAGAGAGTGCAGGTGTCCTTACAAAGATTGAATGGAGTGAGTGGGCCATGCCCATCGTCCTAGTTATAAAGAAATCTGCAAATAACACACTGGGGGAACCAAAGAAGGTTCGCATTTGCGGGGATTTTAAGATAACTATTAACCCAGTCCTGCACACGGTACTGTATCCACTGCCACGGATAGAGGACATATTCGCATCGTTAGCTGGGGGTAGACACTTTACGAAGATTGACCTTTGTCAAGCTTATTTGCAGATGGAGGTGGAACAGGACTCGAAAAAGCTCCTAACGATTAACACACACAAGGGATTGTACCAGTACAATCACCTGGTATTTGGTGTGGCGTCCGCCCCGGCAATATGGCAGAGGACCATGGAACAGGTCCTACAGGGCATTCCAGGAACGCAGTGCTACCTGGATGACATCCTGGTGACAGGACAAACGGATAACGACCACCTCGCTAACCTGGAGCGAGTACTTCTGCAGTTGCAACAATACGGACTCAGGGCGAACAAGCAGAAATGTGAGTTTTTCCAGGAACGTATCTCATACTGTGGTCACATTATCGATAAGGAAGGCCTGCATAAGTCCCCGGAAAAGATCGAGGCAGTCGTGAAGGCCCCGCCCCCTGAGAATGTATCTCAGTTACGATCATTCTTAGGCCTTATAAACTATTACCATAAGTTCCTCCCGAACTTATCGTCCATTTTACATCCACTAAATTCATTGCTGCAAAAGGGAGTCTCCTGGAATTGGGACGAAGCGTGTGAGGCTGCTTTTAAAAAGGGTAAACAACTCATTACATCAAAGGAAGTGCTCGCACACTTTGACCCAAAAATGCCAATGAGGTTGGCATGTGATGCCTCCCCATACGGTATAGGGGCAGTGTTGTCACACAAATTTCCCAACGGGACGGAGAGGCCAATAGCATTTGCCTCAAGGTCGTTAACTACAGCCGAAAGAAACTATGCGCAAATCGACAGGGAGGCCCTCAGTCTGGTGTGGGGTGTAAAAAAATTCCACCACTACCTGCATGGGCAACGTTTCACACTACTGACGGATCATCAACCGTTGGTGTCGATATTTAATCCAACAAAAGGGGTGCCCCTGATGACGGCCCAAAGGTTACAGAGATGGTCACTGTTCTTAGGAGCACACCAGTACCTTATCGAATATAAGGGTACCAAACAGCATGGCAATGCGGATGGCCTGTCGCGGCTACCCTTGTCTGCCGAGATCGAAGAGATAGTACAGGACCCCGTGGAAATATATCATACGGCTGTTATGGAACACTTGCCCATCACCAGCCAATGTATCGAGCGGGAAACACGGAACGACCCGACATTGGCAAGGGTTTACGAGTTAACCGTGAAAGGCTGGCCGGCGCAGGGTGATGCATCATTGCCGGCGTTTTTGGCAAGGAAGGACCAGTTGTCCGTCTGCCGGGGCACATTGATGTGCGGAGCCAGGGTGGTGGTCCCTCAAAAATTACAACATAAAGTGTCGCAGGACTTACACGAGGGTCATCTGGGGGGTGTCAAAATGAAAAGCCTCGCCAGAGCCTACGTCTGGTGGCCGGCATTGACAGGGACATTGAGGAAGTAGCAAAAGCGTGCCAAGGGTGCCAGATGGTACAGAACGTACCACCACAAGCCCCACTACATCCGTGGGAGTGGCCCTCAATGCCGTGGCAAAGGATCCACGTGGACTTCGCTGGCCCCTTCCTGGATGCGATGTTCCTTATTGTAGTGGACGCCCATTCAAAATGGCCAGAGGTCATAAAGATGTCATCAACGACAGCCGAAAAGACGGTCGCAGTCTTAAGGACCATTTTTGCCCGAAACGGGGTGCCCGAGCAAGTCTGTTCGGACAATGGGCCACAATTTGTGGCAGAAGAATTTCAAGCATTCCTAAAAAGGAATGGAGTGCGACATTATATGTCCGCACCATATCATGCGGCTACAAATGGGCTGGCAGAGCGCTTTGTACAGACTTTTAAAAAGGCCATCAAGGCGATGGGGGAGGAAAGGTTGCCACTACAACACAAGGTGGACAACTTCCTATTCGCATACCGTAATGCTGCACATACGGTGACCAACCAGGCCCCTGCCATCATGTTCTTTAATAGAAGGTTAAGGTCTCGCCTTGAATTGCTCAGACCAAACATTCGGAGAGATGTGGAAAACCGAGTATTTCGTAGGGCTCCTGACAGACAGACACGGAGCTTCAAGGTGGGGCAGCAAGTGTTGGCCCGTGATTATCGGAATGAAAAGTGGCGGTCTGGTACGATAAAGGCCCGCCAGGGACCCTTGATGTACACAGTTGAGACAGGGGAAGGCATAATCAGACGACATGCTGATCAACTTGTGGAGTCCAGAAACCCAACTGATTCACTACCTCAAACGTCTCAGCACATTGTTACAGCAGAATCACGGCCCAGCTCGTCGTTACAGAGGGCTCAGGATTGCGAGGAGTTCAGCACTCCAGTGATCTCCACGGCACAGGATGTGCCATCAGACACCGACGAGTCCAGCGATGAAGGGGTGACGGAAGTACCGCCGCCTACACCGAGACCGACTAGAGAAAGACGTTATCCTAGTCGAGATAGGAGGCCTCCTCAGAGACTGAATCTATAACATGTTTCTGTTTATATCACAGAAACCACAGAAACCACACAGTGCAGATAGAGGCCATTTCGGCCCATCGAGCCTGCACCGACACATATCCCACCCGATCCCCGTAACCCCTACACCAACACATATCCCACCCTATCCCCGTAACCCCACATATTTTATCCCCCTAACACTAAGGGTCAATTTATCATAGCCAATCAACCTAACCCGCACATCTTTGGACTGTGGGAGGAAACCGGAGCACCCGGAGTAAACCCACGCAAACACGGGGAGAATGTGCAAACTCCACACAGACGGTCACCCGAGGCTGGATTCGAACCCGGGTCCCTGGCGCTGTGAGGCAACAGTGCTAACCACTATGCCACCGTGCTGCCCATATATATATATATAAGTAGACAACTCTTGATGTAAATATGTTATGTATATTGTGTTACCAAATGTTATTAGCCCTAGTTATGGGGCATCTATTGACTTAATTGCACGGGTACGTTTTAATTAAAAGGGGAGGAATGTTGTGTATGTAATAGGTATGTTACTTTAACCCTATGGCCAGGGCAGCACTACTTTGTAGGGCATAGTGATGCCGTAGTACCACTCCTGGCCATAGGGGTATAAATAGTACTGTGGGTACTGATCTCCCCTCAGTTCCCGCCTGTTGGTATTAAGTAAAGACCTACGTTGAATCTTCCAAGCTGTCTCTTCATTATTGGATTAAGTATAGACACATACTTTACACAAGTCCCTGGCCTCCACTGGGCTAGCAAGTGTAGGACTAACTCCCTTAAAAAGGAACTGGATAAGTATCTGGCTAAGAACTGGATTAAAGATTCTAGGGACTAATTAGTTGATCTCGGATTGTGCAGTAGTAGTGGTTCTACAATCAGCCTCAACACCCACCGATTGAGCGGGCAGAAAAACAACCATGGCTACCTTTCCTGATCACTCTACGCTGACCTCTGCTGGATAGTGTGTGGATGTTGGGTGAAGATCGAATCAGCTGTGGTTGAATAGCCTGTCGACACTCACGGTGTGTGGCTATTGTATGGGGTGCTGGAGGGTTACCAGTGCCCGTGGAACCATGCCCCAACATAAGTCAGTGCCTTTCAGAAAAAGAGAGAAAGTTGGGGGAAGAGAAAAAAAATGATAGGGATAGATCTGGAACTATGTTCAGTTTAGGCTGCATGTTAGTTTGAATGGATTCCATAGGATTCTGATCGCATCCCAGCTCCACCCACAATATATTCAGTGGCCGCCAACGATTGTAGATCTGCAAGAATCTGTTTCACTTTGTAAAGATTCTGCACACTTGTGCTATCATTTGTGCAACAGAAATGGGAAACAGTTCAATAAACTCGATAGTAAAATACTGCGGATGCTGGAAATCTGAAATAACAACAGAAAACGCTGGAGAAACTCAGCAGGCCGGGCAACATCCATGGAGAGAGAAATAGAGTCAACGTTTCAGGTCGTAACCCTTCGTCAGAACTGAGAAAGAAAGCAGGAAATTAAACAGATTAAAAGGCCAGTTTGGGGGCTGGGAAATGGGGGAGGGGATGAAAGAACAAAAGGGAAGTGAAGAGACATTAAGAGGTATTCAAGACGAGATGAGATGGTAATAGGACAGGTAAAAGAGACAGTTCAGTTCAATAAACTCGCTTGATAGTTAAAGTCTGAAATAAAGTCTTACATTGTGATACTTTTCAAAGACATGAGAAGGATTCTGTGGATACACTGGATAGATGCAATAGCCATAGAAAATGTTGAAGAAATGTTTTCTGTTCGTTAATCTGGGCATATACCCAAAGCTTAGCTAGATATCAGCGGCAGTGAAGGTACACTTGAGACTGTGAGCATGTATAAACAGTCTAAATTATAGAAGCTGGTGTATATAGGATAGAAAGGGCAGAAAAGACTCAAAAAATATAACCGGGATAAGCAGTTGTACCAATAAGTGCTATTATAATTCGCCCAAATTTAGGTCCTCATTTGCCATCTACCGAACCATTTCCCATCCAGGTAATGATGAACGGGCAATCTGGACACTAGAAAGTGTGGGAGGAAGCCCAGATTGTATCCTTGGTGAACCCGCTGAGATTGAGAACTCATCATATGGGAGTTCTTGGGAGGGAACCTACATCCCAACACTTCAACTGAGATCATCAAATGCACAGGATCTCAAACCTAACGATTAAAATTTTTTTTCCCAAATACTCTTTCCATGAATCCTCAGAACAGACTATTGGTTTCCTTGAATAGTCTTGGGAGCACGCCAGTGGTACTAATCCAAAGATTTTGCTTGTACTGGTCGTCATAGGATCTCTGTTTGATTAGATTGATGCCAACACAATCAACCAAAACATTACGACCAAAAATAACCCGTTTTCCATGTTTGTCTCCTTTTGTTTTGAAATATTTTTCTCCCTCTGAAAATAATTGGTGAAGTAAATTGGAATGGCTTCTATCGACTGAGTAATTCTGAAGGATGGAAAATGTCTCTCTCTTTGTACATTGTAGCTGCATTTAGTTAAGGTGAATGTTATGTTACATTTTCATCTTTGAAAGGAAAACATTAAACGGAGAAGTTAAAAAAAACAATCATTGCCAAACGCTGTCCTGGTGCCCTTGCGTATAATGGAACTCTTGTAATCTGCTTTGGCTGCAAGCAAGTCTGGAGGAAAGGAGAAGGGGCCACAAGTCATGAATCTCAATACTGCGGTCATTGTGAAGCTTATTGGAAAACAGTCTGGTTCCTGTCATAAAAACAAAAAAAATGTTGGAACTACATAGCAGATCCATCAATCACCGAAAAGAAAAAAATAAACAAGTGAGTGTTTCAGGTAGAGGCCCTTCGTCAGAACTGTTGCTGTTGTTTTTTGGGTTATAGAATGGGTCACTGTCTGCCCAAACACCAAGGAGATTTAAAAATTCATTACATTTTACTTTTTTTGTAATGAACCGTGACATGAATCAGTCATTCATGAAAGAAAGACTCATGAAATAATACTGAGCGGCCTGCGGGTAGCGCTGTCCAGGGAGAGTATAAATACTCGGGCATGGGCCCAGCTTGCGCAGGACATTCTTAACAGGAACTAGTGAAGGACACAACTAGACCTCCATGTTGTAAAACAGTTGATTAAAGCTTTGTTTAACGCTTAGACCAAGTGCCTAGTAGTTTTCTTACGTCAAACCGCAAACTACATTAACAAACATTTAACCATAGGGACATGCAACTCAATATGTAAAACATAAACATCGTAAGATGTGGTGCAAATACTTAAATTACAAAAACTCGCATTTACCTCATTAACTCTTCAGGTCATCCCCAAAGTGCTTTATAGCCAATGGATTGCTTTTGAAGTGTGGCTGCAGCTGTTAATGAACTGTTATTATATTCACTGCAATCCCCTTTTCGAATTAACCCACCAAATAGAAACAAGAATTGTGCAATGAGAAAGGGTTAATTAATAACCTTGTAGTAAAGGGGCCTTTAGGGAAGAGTGACCATAATATGATAGAATTTTATATTGAGTTTGAAAGTGATTTTAGTTAAATCTGAAACTAGGGTCTTAAATCTAAACAAAGCAAACTACGTAGGTATGAGGGGCGAGTTGGCTGAGGCAGATTGGGAAACTACATTAAAAGGTATGATGGTAAACAAGCAATGGCTAGCATTTAATGAATTAATACATAATTTACAACAAATATACATGCCTTTAAGGCACAAAAACCCCACAGGAAAAGTGGTCCAACCATGGCTAACAAGAGAAGTTAAAGATAGCATTAGATCAAAGGAAGAGGCTTATAATCTTGCCAAATCTTGGCATCCCAGGCAGCAATGTGGTCGGGTGCTGATGCCCTGTGTCCTGTGCAGCACCAGCTGATTGTGGAGAAGGTTGGTGTTGATGTTGCTGCTGCTGGTGTGCCTGGTGCTGCTGGTGTTGGGGCTGATCGTGGTGGGATTCTGAGGACCAAGGTGAGATTTTTTCAAGGGCACCGATGCTGATGGAATAGATGGCAGGTGAGGTTGAGATGACAGAAGCGATCTGTCAATGGAGAGAGAGGTTGTTCCAATGAGGTGACACTGGATAGAGAGTTAGCTCCAAACACTTGCAAGCTGCTTAAAGCTCAATCTGTCTTCCAAATGCAATAAGTAACAGCTTCTAACCTTGGAAAGTGAACACCTATGAAATGGGAGCTTTTATAGACCATTTGCAGCTGTCAAGTAAAGAAATCATCCCAAGCTGACACAACACCCGACCTCGTTACCTGACGGGATCCCCGAGCAGCGGGAAAGCCGTTGGCGAACTCTAAAAATATAAAGGTGAGCTTAAACTACTAGTTAATTGCCTCTTAACAGTCTCTCTAATGATGTAAATTGCCTCCCCTGCCACTTGGTGTTGGGTCTGTTCAGCGATGATAGACCCAACATCTGGGAGACTAGCGTGGAGGGGGGTTGACAACGGGTTCCCTACCCGCTGTCAAAAAAAAATTCCCAGCCGACCCGCCTCCAAACGCCCCCACAGACCCCCCCCAAAATTCCCCCTTTGTGTCTGTCTTCACAGTAGAAGACACAAAAAACATTCCGGAAATAACGAGGAACCAAAGGTCTAGCGAAAATGAGGAACTTAAAGAAGTCAGTATAAGTAAAGACATAGTACTGGAGAAATTAATGGGACTAAGTGGCGACAAATCCCCTGGACCTGACGACCTGCATCCTAGGGTTTTAAAAGAGGGAGCTGCAGAAATAGTGGATGCACTGGTCTTAATCTTCCAGAATTCCGTACATTCTAGAACAGTCCCCAAGGATTGGAAGGTTGCAAACATAATCCCGCTATTTAAGAAAGGAGGAAGAGAAAGAAAGGGGAACTATAGACCAGTTAGCCTGACATCAGTAGTAAGCAAAATGCTAGAATCTATTATTAGGGACGTGGTAACAGGGCATTTAGAAAATCGTAATATGATTAGGCAGAGTCAACATGGTTTTATGAAAGGGAAATCGTGTTTGACAAATCTGTTTTTTGAAGATGTAGCTTGTAAGATGGATAAGGGGAACCAGTGGATGTGGTGTATTTGGATTTTCAAAAAGCATTCGATAAGGTGCCACACAAGAGGTTATTATTCAAAATTAGGACTCATGGTATTGGGGGTAATATATTAGCATGGATTGAGGATTGGTTAATGGACAGAGAGTAGGAATAAAGGGGTCATTTTCAGGTTGGCAGGCGGTAACGAGCGGGGTACCGCAAGGATCAGTGCTTGGGCCTCAGCTATTCACAATCTACATCAATGACTTAGGTGAAGGGACTGAGTGTGGCCACTGTTCCCACTAAGGCGTGCGGCCATGCACACGTTCCAGAGCTCGCGCGCACTTCAAATTAAATGCGGCGCAGAGAACTGGACTGCCGGACAGTTGGAGCGGGGAGCGGGGCCCAATACACAATGCCCCGGGATGCGGACAGAGTCGTTTGCGGGTCTTGTGACCTCAGAGCCGATCGTAATTGGAAAGTAACAAAAGAGTTGGGGCAGCGGCCACATCATCAGGGAGTGGGTGCGGGGTTGGCTGTGTTGCTCTCTGGGAAGTTCCAGGTGCTGCAGGCAGAAGCTGTAGAGGAGCAGCACTCAGCCAGTTGCCATGGTGATGAGGGCAGCATCTCCCTCCTTCTCCTTTGGCGCCACGGTTCTGGGGCCTCTGTTACACAAATTCCGCGCTCCCTGCGGGGCCATTCCTGAGCGGGGCCATTCCTGAACGGGGCCATTCCTGAGCGGGGACATTCCTGAGCAGGGCCATTCCTGAGTGGGGCAGTGACATGTTTTAGGAGAGGAAATGAGAAACAAGTTTGTGTGAATTTTGAGCTGTACGTGAATCCGTTTTTAAAAATAAAATGATCCTACTGCAGATGGGTTTGTAAGATCAAGCTTACAATCATTAGGTGAAGCAAGAAAGCATTTTAGCAGAAGGAAGAAGAGTGATTAACTCAAGTTTAACTTACTTTTATTTGCTACATTTTACTAAATCCAACATTGCACCAGCGATGGATTTATGGTTTTAGTTTTGTTGCGGATGAAAGTTCATAAAAACTTTAATAACATAAAAAGTGGGGAAAATTGGAGCTTACTTTTGAAAATCAGAATTCTGGCGTCAGGTTTATATATTTAGAAATGTTGAGGCACCTCACTTTCTACAGGCCAACCCAATTAGCACACCTGTCTGCTGAAGAATTCAAAGCACCTGGGAGCAACACAGGTTGCCTTTGTCAGAAACAAAAATATGAGCATTTTTTTTTAATTCTGAAAATTGTTTAAAGCTGGAAAAAAATATGGGCAAGTGATATTAATTTGACCGTAAATAAAGTTGCAGAATGGGCATGTAAATGACAAATGAATTCCCATATAAATAAGTGTGAGGTGGTGCATTTTGTTCGGAGGAATAAGGAGGCAGCCTACTCCTTGGAAAATAAGAGACTAAATGGGGTAGAGGTGCAAAGGGATCTAGGGGTAGAAATTCACAAACCATTAAACGTAGCAACGCAGGTTAAAAAAAGCCATAAAAGAGCAAATAAACCACTGGGGTTCATTTCTGGAGGGATAGAATTCAAAAGCAGAGAAGTTATGTTAAACTTGTCTGATTGTCTCATGATTTGAGACAGTGTGGTAGGAATATGGCATTACTGTACATATGCTTTTAAGTGGTTGCTGTTGCTGCCATTGTTGTTGTAAAAGTTGCTTTTGTTGTTGTAAAATTTGGCCATGGATGAAAAGGTCGCGTTCAAAGGAGTTCGTGGCCCGCTCAGTACAAAAAAAAATAGAGAGAACATTGAGTGTAACGTATCCAAGTTTGCAGATGATACAAAGTTAGGTGGGAAAGTAAGCTGTGAGGAGGAGGCAAAGAGGCTGCAGAGAGATATAGGCAGGTTGACTGAATGGCAAGAACAGGGTAAATGGAATACAATGTGGGGAAGTGTGACGTTATCCACTTTGGTAGGAAAAACAAAAAAGCAGAATATTTTTTGAATGGTGAGAGACTGGGAAATGTTTGCACTCAGAGGGACCTGGGTGTCCTTGTACGTGAAAGTTAACATGCAGGTACAGCAAGCAATTAGGAAAGCAAATGGTATGTTAGCTGTTGTTACAAAGGGATTAGAGTATAAGAGTAAATAAGTCTTACTACAATTATACAGGCATTGGTGAGGCCACACCTGGAGTACTGTGTACAGTTCTGGTCTCCTCACCTCAGGAAAGACATACTTGCCTTAGAGGGAGTGCAACAAAGGTTCACTAGCCTGGTTCCTGGGATGAGGGGATTGCCCTATGAGGAGAGATTGAGTAGACTAGGCTTATATTCCTTAAAGTTTTGAAGAATGAGAGGTGATCTATTTGAAACATATAAAATTCTGAAGGGGCTTGACAGGGTTAATGCTGGGAAAATGTTTCCCCTGGCTGGGGAATCTAGAACACGGGGGTCACAGTCACAGAATAAGGGGTCGGCCATTTAGGACTGAGATGAGGAGAAATTTCTTCACTCAAAGGGTTGTGAATCTTTGGAATTCTCTAACCCATAGAGCTGTGGATGCTCAGTCGTTGAGTATATTCAAGACAGAGGTCGATAAATTTTTGGGAATGAAGGGAATTGAGGGACATGGGGATAGTGCGGGAAGGTGGAGTTGAGGTAGAAGATCAGCCATGATCATGTTGAATGGCGGAGCAGGCTCGAAGGGCCAAATGGCCTACTCCAGCTCCTATTCCTTATGTTCTTAAGAATGAATCAGCAAAGATAGAAGGAATGCAGAAAAAGAGAGAAAAGTAAGATAGGACATGTACAAAAGCAAAATACTACGGATGCTGGAAATCTGAAATAAAAACAGAAAATGCCGGAAATACTCAGCAGGTCAGGCAGCATCTGTAGAGAGAGAAACGGAGTTAATGTTTCAGGTTGATGACCCTTCATCAGAACTGGAAAAAGTTGGAGATGTAAAAGGTTTTTAAGCAAGTGTAGGGGCAGGGCGAGGGGGGAGGGGAGGAAGGAACAAAAGGGAAGGTCTGTGATAGGATGGAAGGCAGGAGAGATTAAATGACGAAAGGGATGATGGTGCACGGGAAAAGGAGATGGTAATGGGACAAGTAAAGAAACAAAAGATGGCTCGAGATGAAGTGTGAATGACAATGGCAGGATCATCAACATAAGACATGTGCCCTGCTCAATCTCAGGGTGGGCACATCATTCCCCCATCTGTGTCGTTCAAGTAGAGCTCAGGCAGAAAGAAATGTGATGTTATAGATTATGCTTGGATTTTACAATTCAAAGTGACAGAATTGTGGGAACATTTATTTTAGCTTTAAAAATGTTATTTTCAGCTGCTGCAATTGTTTCAGGACACTCAAATCTTCACAACTTCTTCATAGTTTCTACAAAGGCCAGTGAAGCCCACGGCATTTAGTTGGGATGCCGCCGAGAATACCCTAGGCTGGTGCAACCTCCTGCTTACCTTCACTTTCATCCAAGTCAACCAGCAACAAGGCAGTGCAGATAGTTGATTCGGCAGCACCTCCCAAACCCGCGGCCTCCACCACCTAGAAGGACAAGGGCAGCAGGTGCATGGGAACACCAGCAAGTTCCCCTCCAAGTCACACACCATCCCGACTTGGACATACATCGGCCGTTCCTTCATCGTCGCCGGGTCAAAATCCTGGAACTCCCTCCCTGACAGCACTGTGGGAGTACCTTCTCTACTCGGAACTCTGACACGGCAAGAGAGCCCCAGGTGGGCAGAGGAAATGCTTCAAGGACACCCTCAAAGCCTCCTTGAAAAAAGTGCAACATCTCCACCGACACCTGGGAATCCCTGGCCCAAGACTGCACAACGTGGAGGAGAAGCATCCGGGAAGGCGCCGGACACCTCGAGTCTCTTCGTCGGGAGCAAGCGGAAGCCAAGCGCAGGCAGCGCAAGGAGCGCACGTCAACCCAAGCACCCCACCCACCCACCCCTTCAACCACCGTCTGCCCCACCTGTGACAGAGACTGTAGGTCCTGCATTGGACTCATCAGTCACCTGCGAACTTATTTTTAATGTGGAGGCAAGTCATCCTCGGTTCCGAGGGACTGCCTGAGAAGAAGAGTACCTTCACCACACAGACTGCAACAGTTCAAGAAGAAGACTCATCACCATCTTCTCAAGGGCAATTAGGGATGGGCAATCCCTAATATAACATATCTCAATAGTGAATAAAAAATAAATGTAGCGTCCAATAAGTTCCAAAATTAAGAAGCAGGTAAGTGGAAAGGGTGTCATTCACCTATTTTCCTATTGCATTCAATTTAAGTCTTTAAAATAACAAAATGTTTTAGATTCCACATCGACTGTGAGGGATCACTTCCTCAGTGCAACATCAAGGAGTCGGCCCTTTTATGTATATTGTTTCAAATATTTGGCACTTTTACCATTTTTTTTACTTTCAGATTGATTATAAGCTGCTCGAGTTTAGCTTAATCAGAAAAGAGCATAAGAATTCTTAGGAACAGGAAACAGCCATTAGGTCCAACAAACCAATTACCAATCAGCCCCAGTTAATGGATAGTGATTAGAAGTGGGATCTCGGATTGCTTTTTCCTCCCCTTAGCCCTCTGCCCTGATCAAAAGCATTACCCCACAAATAGCTCTGTGGGTTATTGAAGGAGACAAGTAGGCTGGATGAAGCTCGTTACTCAGTGTTGAAGTGCTGCACTGATTACAGACAGCATAGCGTCTGGTCTGCTGAGAAATTCACAAGATGATTGATAATCATCATTATACGAGAAGTACTTAGATCGCAGCTTGAGACCTTTGTTTTCACTGGCTCTCTAATCAGCCCATGCAGAGAATTCTTCAGATACACGCACATGCCTTTTGCGCTTCTGCTGGAGCTGAAATGTCTACTGTTGTGCTATAGTTCCTGGGTTGCTCGGCAATGTCACCATATAGCAGATGCAGCAAGGTTAATGGAAATAATCTTGGAGACACACTGGGGAAGGGGTAACAAATCAACAGTGTCTGACAGAATATAAACAACAATATCTCGGAGTCAGCTCCTGTGTATATAGTATGAGCAAAAGAAGACCCCCTTCAGTACAGGTGGATTGTAAACTGACTTCTTTGACTTACTTCCAAATATTGAGTATATATAATCAGCATTGAAGATGTAGAGGCTGTGATTTATTACTTCTGACATATGAGTGGAATTTTACATTTCCTTAAGTCTTTGCCGTCTTCCCCTCATTAATTATTAATAACGGTTGAAATAATCTGACTTGAAAGAAAGACACGACAGATTCCATTTCACTCCTATTTTTTGGAGTGATTCAGAAGCTCTACAGGCCAATTATTGTTGAAAAATAGGTTACTAACATAAGGAAGGCTGCCTGTTCAACATGTTCTTCCCAGTATCATCTGTTGTGAGGATGCTGTGGTTTTTGAGGTGAATGGTTTTTGTAATTCATGCTGCTCTGAACCTCAGGGCCTGAGCACACTGTCCAGGCTGACAGTCCAGCGCAATACCGAGGGAGTGCTACATTGCTGGACGTGCACTCTTTCTGATGCGATGTTAGACCAACACCCCGCTACCTCTTCTGTAGGGTTTCCAGCCCTCTCAGATTGGCAGGCAAATCTCCTGGGGCCACTGAATGAACTAGCAATAATTTTAAGATTATGTCCCCTCGTTCTTGATTTCCCCCACCAGAGGAAATAGTTTTGCTGTATCTACCCTTTTGAATCCTTTTAACATTTTAAACACCTCGATCAGATTACACCTCAACCTTCTATACTTGTTGCTTGATGGCATTGTTGATGATTCCTTCCATCACTTTACTTATAGTTGGGAGGAGGTTAATAGGGCTGTAATTAGCCAGGTTAGATTGATTCTGTTTGTTGTGGATAAGACATACCTGGGCAAACTTCCACACTGTTGGGTAGATGCGAGTGTTATAGCTGTACCAAATTAACTGTAAATTAACTGAAAATTAACAGAACTTCAAATAAAACTTATCAAATTAAATTATAATTACGTTACCTGGGGTGACGATGCACTCCAGTGCCCGCAGCGCCCACCAGTCTCGGAAGACCTCAAGTGTGCCGGCGGACACTGTGTGCTCCATCTCCAGGGCCACCCGGGCGCGAACATAGCCGCGGAAGAGAGGCAGGCAATCGGGCCGGACGACCCCCTCGACCGCCCGCTGCCTGGACCTATTAATGGCCACTTTGGCCAGGCCCAGGAGCAGTCCCACGAGGAGGTCCTCCGATCCGCCCGCTCCCCTCCGCACCGGGTGACCGAAGATCAGGAGCGTGGGACTGAAGTGCAGCCAAAAATCGAGGAGCAGCCTCTTTAAGTTATAGGTGTACTGGTGCAGCTTAACTCAGCGAGTGGCTAGCTCTGGTACACTGGTCTTCAGCTTTGTCTTTCAACATCCTTTACTTGTAAAAGAACTTGCATTTGTATAGCACCTTTCATGTCCTCAGGATGCCCCAAAGTGCTTCACTGCCGATCAATTACTTTAAAAGTAGTTACTGTTGTGAACACGGCAGCCAATTTGCACACAGCAAAGCTTCACAAATAGCAATGAGATAAACGACCAGATAATCTGTTCTGATGGTTTTTGTTGAGGGGTAAATGTTGTGAAGAATACTGTGAGAACCCCCCACTCTTCTTCAAATAGTGCCGTAGGATCTTTTTCATCCACTTGAACAGGCAGACAGGCCTTGGTTTAATGTCACATCTGAAAGACCGCACCTCCAACAATGCAGTGCTCCTTCAGCAGGCAACATGATCACCATTCAGATTCTCCGGGAGTCTGCTGGAATGTAAGATGAATCTTCCAAGCACTGCTGCTAGCAACTGGGGAGAACAGTAGAGCTTTGTGCCCTTGGTTTGCGCCTGTGTTCTTCCTTTGCCTACGCATGGGCATTCTCCTGGCTCTTGGAATTCTCACACTTCAAGTGCTAGCCGAAACCGCAAGCAAAGGCACTCGGTTACAGGGGACCCGACCTTTCTTTGGTAAGTGCAATGACATTTTCAAACCGTGAGCAAGTGTCACATGATCAAATGTCATATGATCAGCTACCACGTGATCAAATCTACAGGAACATGTCCAGCCAGAGTTGGTAACCCTACTCTTCCGGTTGTTTTTGGTTGACATTAAAGAACCCATGGCACTTTACGAATAGAGCAAAAAGTTCCCCCAGTATAACGGCCAACATTCCACCATCAACTAATGCCAAGCACAAATCAATTATATATTCCTCTCACTGCCACTTGTTGGATCTTGTTTTGGGCAAAATGGCTGTCACATTTGTCTGTCTAGCAACAGTCACTGGACTTCAAAGTAATTAATTGAATGTGAAGCACTTTGAGACTACACTTCAAAAGTACTTCATTGCTTGTAAATCGCTTTGGGACTTCCTGAGGTCATGAAAGGCGCTATATAAATGCAGGTTCTTTCTTCTTTCTTTCATTGAAATGGCACCACCTTGTGGTAAGGCTCTAGATGCAAATGACTTTACAAACAATTTTGCAACGGAATGATTTTGGACGCACCGGGGTCGATGTTAACTTCTGGGTGTCTGCAGCTCGCCCATTGCAGCAGCAAAGAGACCGGAGCCACTTTGAGGCTCGGGCCTCATTTAAATAGAACAAAAAGCAAAATACTGCGGATGATGGAAATCTGAAATAAAAGCAGAAAATGCCGGGATCACACAGCAGGTGAGGCAGCAACTGTGGAGAGCGAAACCGAGTTAACAGGGGCAATTTTAACCTCACCATCGGGAAGCGGATGGAATCAGCGGCAATGCTGGTTTTTACGCTCCGCCTGATTTTACTCTCCTTTGAAGTCAGTGGTCAGTAATATTGGGCGGGATGTAAAACCAGCGTTCCACCCAATTCCCGTGGATTTCTCGCCCGGGGAGTGAGGTAAAATTATCCCCAACATTTCAGGTCGATGACCTTTCATCAGAACTGGAAGACGTTGGAGATGAACAGCTTTTAAGCAAGGTCTGCTAGCATTGACATCAATGGAGCTGAATGTTGGACAAGGACAGGAATCGAAACCTCCCGCTTAGCGCTACCACCTACGACAATTTTCTACCCCCTAAACCTGCTAGTCTGTGGCTTAATACCACACCAGACAATGCCTTTACACAGTAAGCAATTGGAAAGTGGCATATGTTATAGAATTATCTAACTAGAACTGCCCTGGCAAGGAACATTGCCAGTTAAGAGCCATGGAGCTATCTAGTCACCTGAACTGCCGAAAAAATAAAATGGCGAATTAGGGGAGGAGTTCGCCCAAGTCTTTAACCTGTAGTAAAAACAGAAAATGCTGGAAACACTTATCAAGTCAGTCAGCAATTGTGGCGAGATAAACAAGAGATAACATTTCAGATCGATGACCTTTCATCAGTACTGGAAGATGTTTAGAGACAGTTTTTAAGCAAGTACAGAGCCAGGGAAAGGGGGCGAGGGAAGGGAAGGTCTGTGATAGGGTGGATGGCAGGATTGACTAGATGACAAAAGGGATGATGGTAATGTTAAGGGGTTGGTAATGGGACAAGTAAATGGAGGTGTAAATGGTTACCGCAGAAGAAGGGAAGCAGAATAGCAGAGGGGGAGGGAAGCATGGCAATTCTGTCAAGGAAGAGAAGGCTCCTGTGTGATGGGAATGTTACCTGTAGTAACTCACTCTGTAACCATTTCAAATTAGAGCCTTTTATTGTCACTGAAACAGTTTGGGAATAGGATTACCATTATTAATAGAAAGGGCCTTGGGGAGAGAAAGCGATATAGCCGGTATAATTTGCAAGAGATAAAGGCGATGGGACGCCATGTTCATTTTGGCCACTTTGCACATGTATCAAAGGTCAATGGCTCTGTGATTCTGCTCTGCTCGGGAATAAAGACTCCCTTGCCAAACTCAATCATGCAGATTACCTGTAGGGTTTTGAGTTGTGAGCTATTCAGCACCATGCTCAGAGGCTTTAGCCTGAGTGATACTGAAATACTTTTATTTACTTGCCGTGATAACAGGGCACTTAGAAAATAATAATATGATTAGGCAGAGTCAACACGGTTTCATGAAAGGGAACTTGGTTTGACAAATCTATTAGAGTTTTTTGAGGGTGTAACTGACAGGGTAGATAAGGGGGAACCAGTGGAGGTAGTATATTTGGATTTTCAGAAGGCATTTGATAAGGTGTTACACAAGAGGTTCTTACACAAGATTAGGGCTCATGGGATTGGGGGTAATATATTAGCATGGATTGAGGATTAGTTAACGGACAGAAAATAGAAAGTAAGAATAAGCGGGTCATTTTCGGGTTGGGAGTTTGTAACTAGTGACGTGCCACAAGGATCAGCGCTTGGGCCTCAGCTATTTACAATCTATATCAATGATTTTAGATGAGAGGACCAGATGTAATATATCCAAATTTGCTGACAAAGAGGTTGCAAAGGGATATAGACCCATTAAGTGATTGGGCAAGAAGGTGGCAGATGGAGTTTAATGTGGGGAAATGTGAAATTATCCACTTTGGTAGGAAGAATAGAAAATAAGAATATTTTTAAAAAGATGAGAGACCAGTAAATGTTGGTATTCAGAGGGATTTGGGTGTTCTTATACACGAATCACAGAAAGTTGACATGCAGGTACAGCAAGCAATTAGGAAGACAAATGGTATGTTAGCCTTTATTGTAAGGGGGTTGGACTACAAGAGTAAGGAAGTCTTGCTACAATTATATAGGACCTACAATTATATACTTGCCTTAGAGGGGGGTGCAACAAAGGTTCACTAGATTGATTCCTGGGATGAGAGAGTTGACCTGTGAGGAAAGATTGAGTACAATGGGCCTATATTCTCTGGAATTCAGAGGAATGAGAGGTGATCTCATTGAAACATATAAAATTCTTAGAGCGCCGAAGGGTAGATGCTGAGAGGCTGTTTCCCCTGGCTGGAGAGTTTAGAACTAGGGATCATAGTCTCAGGATAGGGGTTCAGCCATTTAGGACTGAGGAGAAATTTCTTCACTCAGAGGGTTGTGAATCTTTGGAATTCTCTACCCCAGAGTATATTCAAGACTGAGATCGATAGATTTTTGCACATTAAGGGAATCAAAGGATATGGGGATAGAGCCCAATCCCATGAGCCCTGAAGTGGATTTGAGGTAGAAGATCAGCCATGATCTTATTGAATGGTGGAGCAGGCTCAAGGGGCTGTATGGCCAACTCCTGCTCCTATTTCTTATGTTCTTATGTTATGTTCTTGCCATAATCTGGGACCTTGACTGACCAGTGCAAATTATATTTACAAGAATGGTTCCAGGGATGATGAACTTCAGTTACATGGATAGACTGGAGAAGCTGGGGTTGTTCTTCTTGGAGCAGAGAAGGTTGAGAGGAGATTTGATAGAGGTGTTCAAAATCATGAGGGATCTAGACAGAGTAGATAGAGAGAAACTGTTCCCATTGGCGAAAAGGTCGAGAACCAGAGGACACAGATTTAAGGTGATTGGCAGAAGAACCAAAGGCGACATGAGGAAAAACTTTTTACGCAGCGAGTGGTTAGGATCTGGAAAGCACTTCCTGAGAGGGTGGTGGAGGCAGATTCAATCGTGGCTTTCAAAAGGGAATTGGATAAGTACCTGCAGGAAAAAATCTGCAGGGCTACGGGGAAAGGGCGGAGGTGTGGGACTGGCTGAAGTGCTCTTGCAAAGAGCCCGCACAGGCTCGATGAGCCAAATGGCCTCCTTCTGTGCTGTAACCATTCTATGATTCTATGACTAGGCAGGAAGTCTACCCAGCAGTCAGTGAGTTAGCTATTCCAGTAAATCCATCCGCTACATTGACTAAACAAAACCTGCCAAACTTTTATTACTAATTTAAGTTGAAGCTGCATAGTGAACATGGAATAAAAAGCATAAATGTGAATTCTGAAAACCTGAAATAAAAGCAGAAAATGCTAGAAGCATACAGCAGAAATAATGAAGAATTATAACCAGAATTATAACTTGGACATGCACTCACTACGTGCTTCATTTTATAAATAGATTTTTTCCAATATATCCACATTTGGAATCTGACATCATGGGGGAAAAATTCAGTATCGCCCTGTTTGGGGCGCCATTATCGGCCGTGCGCAAAGTTTAGCACCCGGTGCTAATTATCGCCTCCGACAGCAAACTTGGCTTTTATCGCCCCTGGAGGTGATTGGAGCGCTAAATCAGACGCTTCACACCTTTCTTAAGGCGCAAAGGCTGAGGAGCGAGGCGCTACCTCAGAGCGCTGGTGAAGCAAGGAAGGGCAAATCAAAATGAACCTGCAAAGTGCTGCTCAGTACCCAAAACTCCTTCACACAGCGTTGAGTCAGTCAGTCAGTCAGTCAGTCAGTCTCTCTCTCAAAAATGTCACCGACAAAAAACAGCAGGAAGCGGTCGCCTTTAAATAGCGCTCCCCCAGTCCCTTTCTGACAGCAAAACGCTCCCCTCAACCTGTCGTTGCTAGCGGCAGGCGGTAAGGCAGGGGGCGCCACTCAATATCCGGTCCGGGGCGCTAACGGGGTGTTGCGCACTCGACTGACGTCACGATCTGCCGGCGCAGGAGATCGTGGCGGTAGTGTTTAGCGCCGCCGCAAAATGTCTAGTTAATTTCGCAAGCGGCGCAAACATCACCGCGCCCGGGCGCTAGTTGCTTTGCGCCCCATTAGTGCCCTCTTAAGGCACTAACGGGAGGCACAAACAACTGAATTTTTCCCCCTACGATTTATAAACTCACAGAAAAAATGACACTAACAAAATTCTCGTCAGCTACTGAAAGAGGTTGCAATATTTAGAAATGTGATCCATTTCGAGCAATCACTTTACTTTCAGTGAACATATCATGCTTCTTGTATGAGACAAGCAGAGTAATGAGCATCCGGGCGAGGTGGTCAAGCGGTAAAGCATCGGTCTTGTAAACTGATGAATGTGGGATCAACCCCTGTCCATGTCTTCATTGGGATTGAATCTTTAAATTGCATAGACTAGGCAGTGTACGATATTTTCTTTAGCATAATCTAATTCACACAGTCATAGAGTCATAGGCCTAGAAATTCAGTTGCTTGCGCCAGCCGGTAGCACCTTAGGAGGAGGAGATGTTGGGCGCTAGGCGGCTAGCGGCCGGGCGCAGCGCGATCTGCGCCTCTCCCCAACTTCACTCAAGATTTAGCGGCGGCGCAGATCCTGACGTCATTTCCTCGTGCAACGCCCTTTGTGCGCCCCAAACCGGAAATTCAGTGGCGACGCCCTATTGTGCGCCTGGTAGAGGGGAACGGTTCTCAGTCGATGCGGGGCGCGGGGGGCGCAAATTAAAGGGCACACCTCCTGCAGTAGAAAAGGCTGCCATTTTGCAGCACTCCTTCTTTTTGAGAGACGGATCTTTGCAGAGAGACAAAGGTAGAGAGCTTTCTGCTTTGGCTCAACACTCGGACAGGTACTTGTGGCTTCAGGCCACAGCTTTCCACTTGCCTTTGCCTTCAGTGTCATATCATTGTTTGCAAACATATAATGGGGGCTGCAATGGGTGCAAACGCTGGCCTTCTCCATTGCATTCAAAGGGCTCACAGACGCCGTGAGAGAGTGGCAGTCAAACAAATCCACCCTCCCACTTTAAGAGCTGAGAGTGTCTGCCGTCAATCAGCAACTCGCCGCACCTGCGCTGCGCCCGCCCTCGGGGGTATCGCCCCGGACCGCCGGCTTAGCGCCTAATGATAGTCGTGCATCGCCTGTTTTAGTGCAGCAGCAACCTCTTGGGGCGATGCGACTGAATATCGGCGAAGGTGGCGCGAACCTGCGCCGGGCGCAAACTTTAGCGGCCGCCCGACTTTAGCGCCCCGAACGTGGCTATACTGAATTTCTAGGCCATAGAGTTATACAGCACAGAAAGAGGCCTTTTGGCCCATCGTGTCCGCGCCGGCCATCAAGTCCTGTCTATTCTAATCCCATTTTCCAGCACTTGGTCCGTAGCCTTGTATGCTGTGGCATTTCAAGTGCTCATCTAAATGCTTCTTGAATGTTGTGAGGGTTCCTGCCTCTACCACCCTTTCAGGCAGTGAGTTCCAGATTCCAACCACCCTCTTTTTTTCCTCAAATCCCCTCTAAACCTCCTGCTCCTTAACTTGAAACTATGCCCCCTGGTTATTGACCCCTCTACTAAGGGGAAAAGTTCCTTTCTATCTACCCTATCTATGCCCCTCATAATTTTGTACACCTCAATCAGGTCCCCCCTCAGCCTTCTCTGCTCTAAGGAAAACAACCCCAGCCTGTCCAGTCTCTCTTCATAGCTGAAGTGCTCCAGCCCAGGTAACATCCTGGTGAATCTCCTCTGCACCCTCTCCAATGCAATCACATCCTTCCTATAGTGTGGCAACCAGAACTGCACACAGTATTCCAGCTGTGGCCTAACTAGCGTTTTGTACAGCTCCATCATAACCTCCCTGCTCTTATATTCTATGCCTTGGTTAATGAAGGCAAGTATCCCATATGCCTTTTTAACCACCTTATCTACCTGTCCTGCTGCCTTCAGGGATCTATGTACATGCACACCAAGGTCTCTCTGATCCTCTGTCCTTCCTAGGGTCCTACCATTCATTGTGTTTCCCTTGCCTTGTTAGTCCTCCCAAAATGCATCACCTCACGCTTTCAGGGTTAAATTTCATTTGCCACTGTTCTGCCCATCTGACCAACCCGTCTATATCATCCTGTAGCCTGAGGCTTCCCTCCTCGCTATTTACCACTCCACCAATTTTTGTGTCATTTGCGAACTTACTGATCATACCTCCTACATTCATATCTAAATCATTAATGTACACTACAAACAGCAAGGGGCCCAGCACCGATCCCTGTGGTACACCACTGAACACAGGCTTCCAGTCACAAAAACAACCTTCGACCATCACCCTCTGCCTCCTGCCACTAAGCCAATTTTGGATCCAATGTGCCAAATTGCCCTGGATCCCATGGGCTCTTACCTTCTTGACCAGTCTCCCATGCGAGACTTTGTCAAAAGCCTTACTGAAGTCCATGTAGACTACATGAACTTCACTCCCCTCATCCACACACCCAGTGATCACAACAGAAAAATGTTATTTTAATTTAAAAGGGGCATTGCCATGGGGGTAGGATACTGTTCTCTCTCCAACCAGACTGATGGACTGAAAGTCTCCTCCTTGTTGTAAGGATGAGGAATAGCGAACACTTCTGAGGTTCTGCACATTGGTGGGGCAAAGTAGAGGAAACTACATCTGGTCCATTCTGTGCTTGACACTGAGTACCAAAAGTAGAAATGTGTTCTATCCCCTAAGATCACATGGTTTCGGTTGGGGTGGGAAGTGTATATATTGTGTGATGCACAATTGTGTGGGACACGTTGGATGGACTCAAGGGTCTTTTTCTGTCTGTCGTTGTTTGTATGTTCGTAAGGCCACAATATTTTTGCAGCTAGTTTCTGGTCAGACTGAAGAAGCATAGACGGTGGGAAAAGTTCAGGTTTAATTGCAGTAAACACATTTTCTTTAGTGACGGTCATCGGTGGAAGGCAACCTGTCAGGGTGGAATAGAAAGAAAAAAAGGACTTGCACCTTTTACGACCTCAAGACATCCCAAGCGCTTTCCAGCCAATGAAGAACTTTTGAACTAACAACAGAAAATGCTGGAAAAACTCAGCAGGCCAGGCAACATCTGTGGAGAGAGAAATAGAGTCAACGTTTCAGGTCAAAACCCTTTGTCAAGACAAAGTTATTTCGGATTTCCAGCATCTGCAGTATTTTGCTAAAGAACTTTTGAACTGTTGTCAGTGTTGTAATGCAGGAAACGCGGCAGCAAATTTGCGCACAGCAAGCTCCCACAAACAGGGATAATTATTTGCCAGGACACTGGGGAGAACTTCCCTGCTCTTTTCGAATAGTGCCATGGGATCTTTTATGTCCACCTGAGAAGGCCATCAGGGCCTGGTTTAACATCTCATCCGAAAGACCACAGTGCAACACGCCATCAATACTGTACAGGAGTGCCAGCTTAGAGTATGGGCTCAAATCTCTGGAGTGGGACTTCAACCCACAAGCTTCTGGCTCAGACTTGTGACATTATTCTGCAGTTTGGACGATTGCCTTTCCTGATTGAGGAGTATTGCTGCAGACGTCCTCCCACCCTGTAGGCGGCGCTGTGGCGGCGGGCTGTCATTCCTGGCGTCGCCGCAGCGATCCTCCCAGCCTGCGGGCGGCGCTGCTGCGCCCGAATAAAAACCGGACTCCCGAAACCCGAGGGTTTCCGAAAAGTGCCGAGGCGGACTTGGTAAACAGAAGTCCAGAGAGAGAGAGAGAGAGAGAGAGAGGTGTGTCTGTTTAGCGACAAGTTCCAGAGCTCCGATTCGATCACCATGGGAGCCTGCCTAGGAATCTGCTCCTTGGCCAGCTGCGTGAGTACCTTTACCCCAGGGTGGGTGAATGGGGGGGAGACAGGGGGTTGGTGCCCGAGTCTCGCTGTTTGGTGTCCAGGGGCCTTGCACCACTCCAGCCCGGGACTCTCGCCCTCCCAACAGGCCGGCCAGCCCTCACTCAGTTCGCTGTGGCCTCTTCCCATGTCGTGTTGGGTTTTTTGCCCATAAATCACAGCCCTGACATTCCCCATAATGTTGGCAGAAATGCCTTTTAATTAAATGCAGCTTTTAAAAAATAGAAATAAACTTGCTCCTCAGGAGCTGGGAATTTGCACACTTAGACTGTTTTTTGTTTAAAAATTAATCTTTCACTTCCCCTTTGAGGAAGTTGCTGTCAGATCAACTTTAGTTTCCTTATAACTTTATTTCTTCATTTTTGAAATTGTATTTTTTTTAAATTTTATTTTAAGTAGACAGCATTTTTTGTGGCGTAGTGTGTGTCTATATTTTATTTTGTGGATGGACAAGAGCTTGCCATTTTCTTGTTGCTTAGATCATCATGATGTAGTTTCATGTGATTTGCATCATCATTGGGACTGTGCCCTTTTTAGAGGGACACTCACTTCTCTAACCAGTCAGGAATGCTAGGTGGAGCAAGTGCATATTGTTTGAGTCCTTACTACCAATGGTTACAGCTCACCTAATCTTAATTTTTTCCCTGAGGCGGGATACCTAACATTTACAGCTGAGTGGCTGAGATTGGGGTCTCTGGCGTGGAGGATCGAAACAGCATTGTTCCAATCTAGGACATTGTCTCCATTGCAATCTGGCCAAATGTTTATTCGAGCAATGTATTTTTCCCCCTAATTGATTGATTAGTTAATGGAGCTGTCTGGATCTGCCTGCATGCTGTGAGTGTATATAATTATTATACTGGGTTATCATGCTAAATTATTACTGTTTTTGCAGAAGGGATGTTTCCCCAAACTGCTCTGATAAATGGTATTACGTACTATTTACAACACAGAAACAGGCCATTTGGCCCAACAGGTCCATGAAGATGTTTATGCTCCACGCGATCCTCCTCCCACCCTCCATCTAGCCCTATCAATATATCCTATTCTTTTCTCCCTCATGTGTTTTTCTAGTTTCCCCTTGGATGCATCTATGCTATTTGCCTCAACTACACCTTGTGGTAGTGAGTTCCACATTCTCACCACTCTCTGGGTAAAGAAGTTTCTCCTGAATTCCCTATTGGGTTTATTAATGACTATCTTCTATTTGTAGCCCCTAGTTCTGGTCATTCCTCCAAGTGGAAACAACTTCTCTGTCTACTGTATCAAACCCTTTAATAATCTTAAAGACCTTCATCAGGTCACACCCTCTCTCTTCTAGCGAAAAGAGCCCCACCCTGTTCAATCTTTCCTGATAGGTATAACCTTTCAAATCTGGTATCATCCTCGTAAATCTTTTTTGAACCCTCTCCAGTGCCTCTACATCCTTTTTATAATCTGGAGACCAGATGTAGTTTAACCAAGGTTCTATACAAGTTTAACATAATTTCTCTGCTTTTCAATTCTATCCCTCCAGAAATGAACCCCAGTGCTTTGTTTGCTTTTTAAAAAAAAAAAAAAATGGCCTTATTAACCTGCATTGCTACTTTTAGTGATTTGTGGATCTGTACCCCCAGAGCCCTCTGCTCCTCCACCCCATTTAGACAATTGTTTTCTAAGCAGTATGTGGCCTCCTTATTCTTCCTACCAAAATGTAGACCTCACACTTCTCTATATTGAAGTTCATTTGCCAATTACAGGCCCATTCTGCAAGTTTATTAATGTCTTCCTGTATTTTGCTGCAGTCCCCAATTTGGTGTCGTCTGCACATTTTGAACTTGTACTTTTGATTCCTGAGTCCAAATCGTTTATGTAAATGGTGAACAGTGGTCCCAGCACCAGTCCTTGTGTAACACCACTTCCCACCTTTTGCCAATTTGAGTAACTCCCTCCCAGAGCGATGGCTCTTAGCTGCACCATGTACTTTAGCACAATCGATTTTTAATAAAGAAACTACACTTGTGTGGTGGTCAAATGTTCACAGTATAGTGACATTAATAAAATCCAGCAAGTTTGAATTAAGTAAAATATGACTTGTTCCCAGTCACATGGTCCCAATAATGACATGTGCCCCCACTGTGCCTTTGCTTTGAATAGCACAGCAGTGTTTATTTTGAAGGATGCTTTAACTTCCATTTGTTTCAGGGTACATTTATACTACAAGTTTAATTTTGGTGCACTGGTTCGAAACTTGCAGTAGGCTGTGGAGCAAAATGGATTGAGAAAAAAAATCATTCTTGGTCTGTGGGTGTTGCTGGCAAGGCTGGCATTTGTTGCCCTGCGAAGGTGACGGTGATAGTGGAACCTCTGCTTGGACTGCCGGTAGTGGTTTGATACTGATTCCTGGGATGGCAGGACTGTCTTATGAGGAGAGATTGGGTTGACTAGGCCTGTATTCGCTAGAGTTTAGAAGAATGAGAGGGGATCTCATTGAAACGTATAAAATTCTGACAGGGCTAGACAGACTGGATGCAGGGAGGATGTTTCCCTTGGCTGGAGGGGGGGGGGGGGGGTCTAGAACGAGGGGTCACAGTCTCAGGATACGGGGTAGGACATTTAGGACTGATGAGGAGAAATGTCTTCACTCAGAGGGTGGTGAACCTGTGGAATTCTTTACCACAGAAAGCTGTGGAGGCCAAGTCACTGAATATATTGAAGAAGATAGATAGATGGATTTCTAGACGCAAAAGGTGTCAAAGGGTCTGGGGAGAGAGCAGGAATATGGTATTGAGATAGAGGATCAGCCATGGTCATATTGAATGACGGAGCAGGCTCGAATGGCCTACTCCTGCTCCTATTTTTTCTATGTTTCTATGATACAAAGCGATACTGTGATTTTGATACTGAGAGGCTCGTTCTAGACTATTTCAGAGTCAGCCTGTGGTGTGGGATTGGAGTCACCTATCGGCCAGGGGACGGCAGGCTTCCTTCCCTAAAGGACATTAATGAACCAGTTGTGTTTTTATGACAGTCAGACAACCTCGTGGTCACTTTTACTGATACCAGCTTTTTATTTCCAGATTTTTATTTTTAAACTGAATTTCAGTTCATATACCATATTAGAGTAGCTTTAAATGCTTGGAGAGGTGAAAGTTTGCAAGTAAAATTGAGACTAATTATTTTAAAAGTTCATTATGAATTTATTTTCAAAATGTTTGGGCAGTTACCACTTTGCTATCAGAACTCCTGTGTGTATGTTTCTCTAATTTTAAAACATTGAGTGTTGCAGTTTTATCGAATGATACAGCACAGAAGGAGGCCATTCGGCCCATTGTGCCTGTGCCAGCTCTTTGAAGGAGCTCTCCAATTAGTCCCACTCCCCTGAAGAAATGCAGGTCTTCAGTCTAAAAAGTGTGTTTTTACTTTCAGCACAATGTAAGTGTTACTAGAAAGCTGACCAGTTTGGAAAAGCTGCATGTGGCTTCACTTGCATAAGCTTACTGTGAACAGAAGTTAATTGGGACTTAACCCATGTCCAATGCAGGTCATGTTGAGTGAAAATAAATATCATTATTGGTGCACTCAGCTCTTGTGATTGAAATGATACCTGGCTTCAAGCCCCAGTTGGTGGCACTCTCAGTCAGAAGACTCTGGGTTCAAGTCCTACTCAAGGACTCGAGCACATAATCTCGACTGGCACTTCAGTGCAGTAATGAGGGAGTCCTTCAGTTTTGCTGCACAAAATTACTGCTGCGTTTCCCCACATAACAATAACAGCAGTTTGCATTTCTGTTGCACTAATTATTATGTGCAGAGATAAGAGTGCTTTACAGGGTGTTGGATAGTGAGTGGTCACCGAACCAGGGGAGTGGGGGGCGAGGGGAGGGGAATGATTCAGGAGGATGCAAAAGCACGGTTAAAGAAATGGGTCATAAGTTTTTTTGAAAGCAGGAAGGGAGGTGACAAAGCCGCGATACTGGAGGCGAGAGTTTGAGGTCAGGAACCTAAGAACATAAGAAATAAGAGCAGGAGTAGGCCATTCGGCCCTTCGAGCCTCCTCCACCATTCAATGAGATCATGGCTGATCTTCTGCCTCAGCGCCATTCACCAGCCCTATCGCCATATCCCTTGATGCCCTTACTAGTCAGAAATCTATCGACTTCTGGGGTTGGGGGGGGGGGGGGTGAAGATTGAGAAGTAGAGGTGTGTTGGAGGACAGAGGATGTGTGTCGGGACATGAGGCTGGCGACAGCAATTAGGGAGGGATGAGGCAGTGGTGAGATTTGAAGATGAGAACAAGAATCTTGAAGTAGATTCTGTGGATCACACAAAGCTGATGGAGCTTGTCGAGGACACGGACGATGGAGATACAGACCTTGGTGTTGAAGACACTGGCTGCGATTACTTTCAGTTTAAGGATGGTGGAAGCAGGGAAAATGGTTTCCTTACTTAAGGAATGATATATTTACCTTTTTTGAGGGGGTGCAACAAAGTTCACGAGATTGATACTCACAATAAAGAAGGCATAAACCGGGCAGTGAATAACCTAAACAATATTTTTGATAATTTGGCAACAAGGTCAAACTTGAAAGCTCGCAAGAACAAACCCAAAACAAAAAACTATGAAAAATGGTTTGACCCAGATTGCCATAACATGAGGAAAAAACTTAGAAAAATATCAAACCAAAAACACAGACATCCAGAAAACGAGGAATTACGCCTTACTTATTGTCAGACACTAACACAATACAGAAACACACTCAGAACCAAAAAAGAGCAATATATTAAGAATACACTCAGCTCCATTGAGGAATCCATTGATTCCAATTGTTTCTGGGACAACTGGAATACATTGCACAAAAAACAACACGACGAATTGGCCATTCAAAATGGAGACACATGGGAAAACCACTTTGAAAAATTATACCAGAAAAACACACTAAGGCCAGAGCAACACCAAATATGCAAAAAACTGGAAAAGCTTGAAATGGCCATAAAAGATAACCAAAACCCGCTAGACTCCATAATAACAGAAAGAACTTTTTGAAAAACTCAAGGACCTGCGACCAGGAAAAGCTTGCGGGGCAGACGGCATACTAAGCGAGATGATTAAACACACAGACGATAAAATGAAACTGGCTATCCTAAAACTCTTCAACTTGGTTCTGAGTGTCGGTTACTTCCCTGATACCTGGAACAAAGGACTCATAACGCCCATATACAAAAGTGGGGCCAAAGTCGACCCAAATAACTATCGAGGCATCTGTGTAAACAGTAACCTGGGGAAGGTATTCTGTAGTATCATAAACAAAAGACTTATAAACTTCCTTGAGGAGCACAATGTCTTGAGTAAAAGCCAAATTGGATTCCTACCAAACTATAGAACATCAGATCATATCTTCACCCTACAGACCCTAATTGACAAACACGTTCATCAAAACAAAAGCAAAATCTACGCATGCTTTATAGATTTCCAGAAGGCTTTCGATTCCATCTGGCACGACAGTTTATTCCTGAAACTTAGCGAAAGCGGGGTAGGGGGAAAAACATATGATGTAATTAAATCAATGTATACAAACAACAAATGTGCAGTTAAAATTGGAGACAAACAAACAAAATACTTCCCACAGGGGCGGGGGGTGACGCAGGGCTTGCCAATCTCACCGACACTCTTTAATATTTACATAAATGAATTGGCAAAACTACTTGAACAATCTACAGCACCCGGCCTCACCCTATATTAATCCAAGGTTAAATTCCTCCTCTATGCAGACGACCTGGTTCTGCTGTCACCAACTAAGGAGGGTCTACAGCAGAACCTGGATCTGCTGGAGTCGTACTGCCAGACTTGGGCCCTGACAATAAATCCCCAAAAAACCAAAGTCCTTGTGTTCCAGCAAAGATCCAGACATCAGGGACCCAAAATAAATTTCACACTAGGAACAACCAAAATTGAACAAACCACTAACTACACATACTTGGGCTTAAAAATCAGTTCTATGGGAAATTTCAAACTGGCTGTGAATGAACTGAAAGAGAAAGCAAAAAGAGCTTTCTATGCCATTAAAAAATCAATCCAAATAGAAATCCCAATTAGCATTTGGCTCAATTTTCAAATCCGTAATTGAACCAATTGCACTCTATGGCAGTGAGGTGTGGGGACCGCTAACACAACAAGAATTTGCAAAATGGGACAAACACCCAATTGAGATCCTACATGCAGAATTCTGTAAAAGTATCCTCCGGACTCTCAGGAAAACCGTAAACAATGCATGCAGGGCAGAACTAGGCCAATATCCATTAATAATCGCTATCCAAAAAAGAGCCACCAAATTTTGGAAACACCTAGAAATGAGCAACCCCCAATGCTATCATTACAAAGCCCTGAAATGCCAAGAGAGGACCATAAAGAAGAATACCCTCAGTCAACTAGTCCTGGGACTCAGTGAAGTAACTACTAACACTACTAACAATAACCAGCCCCAGGACAGTGACAGCGTAACACAAAGAATTCGACCCAACACAATCGTCAATAAGCAAAAGGAAAAATATCTGTCATATTGGGCAGAAACAACAAAAACCCAAAACAAACTCAATTGCTACTTGGCCCTAAACAGACAATACAACATGGCTGATTACCTGACCATGGTAAAGGATAGCAACCTGAGAAAAACCTTGACAATGTACAGACTTAGTGAACATAGCCTGGCGATCGAAAAAGGTAGACACAGGCAGACCCGGCTACCAAGAGAGGACAGGATATGCTCTCACTGCAGTCAGGGAGTGGTGGAGACAGAGATGCACTTCCTCACAGCTTGTAGAAAATATCAGGGCATAAGGGAGAATTTCTACCCAAAATTCACAAAAATATGCCTGGAATTCAGAAATTTGAATGATGACCGAAAACTCCCATACCTACTAGGGGAAGAGAGAAATTGCGTAACACTAGCGGCACACTATGTTACAGCTTGCCATAAACAGAGGGACAACCACTAAATATAAGAAGAGTATATACAAATTATATGAATGTATATTTATACACTCGGGGATATATCTGTTTATACACTGTATGGATAGATCTGTATTTTTGTGTACAAACATGAATGTTTTTCGATGCTTTGGCAACATAAGATGTAACTTGTCATGCCAATAAAGCGAATTGAATTGAATTGATTCCTGGGATGCGAATGCTGTCCAATGAGGAGAGATTGAGTAGAATGGGCCTATATTCCCTGGAGTTTAGAAGAATGAGAGGTGATCTCATTGAGAAGTATAAAATTGTTAGAGGGCTTGACCGGATAGATGCTGAGAGGCTGTTTCCCCTGATTGGAGAGTCTAGAACCAGGGGTCACAGTCTCAGAATAAGGGGTCGGCCATTTAGGACTGAGATGAGGAAAAATCTCTTCACTCAGAGGGTTGTGAATCTTTGGAATTCTCTACCCCAGAGGGCTGTGGAGGCTCAGTCGTTCAGTATATTCAAGACTGAGATCGATAGATTTTTGGGCATTAAGGGAATCCAGTGTGGTAAACCACTGTTTGTATTCCTGTTTGTCCTGTTTGTATTCCACTGTGTACATGCCTGGACATGCCTCGGCTGACTCCTCCCACAGGTCCTAGTATAAAGGTGACTGCTCCCCAGCCCTTGGTATCCTGGACCGGTCGACCACTCGAGGCAGACCTCCATTCTGTTGTTAATAAAAGCCTTTGGTTACTCTTCTAACTCTCAGTCTTTTATGAGTAATTGATAGCGCATCAATTTTATTAACAACATTTTTATAATGGAGAAGATCCTCACACCAGCATGCCTGGACTTAGATCATCGGGAGGCGGACTCATCCACCAAGTTTACTCACTGGCTTAAGTGTTTCGATAAATTCCTGACCGCCTCCGAAGCAATCAAATCGGACGAGGACAAACTGGATGTCCTGACCTCCAAAGTGAACCACCGAGTGTACTCGGTCATCCAAGACGCGACCTTGTACGCGGACGCTATCAAGCTCCTCAAGGACCAGTACACGCGCCCAGTGAACGAAGTGTACGCCAGGCACCTCCTGGGGAGTCGTAAACAACAACCTGGGGAATCGACCGTGGAATACCTTCAGGCACTGTCTGTGCTTGGCCGGGCCTGTGGTTGTAAGGATGTAAAGGCCGCCGTGTACACAGAGGAACTTATCCGGGACGCTTTTGTAGCGGGCCACAGATCCAATTACACCCGACAGCGACTGTTGGAGCAGAGTAACCTCGACCTCAACAAGGCCTCTGAACTCGCACTATCGTTGGATGCAGCCTACCAGGGCATGGATGCCTACTCCTCTGCACCGTGGACGCCGCGGGGAATGACAGCCTGGGACACGGTAGGACCACCTCATAGCGCCGTGCCACCCCAGCCACACCCCAACAACGGCCCAACTACCGCAGCAGTGTCCCAAGGCCAGACAGCAGTGCCCCAAGGCCAGAAATGCTACTTCTGTGGCCAGGCAAAACACCCCAGAGCGCGCTGCCCGGCGAAAAACGCGATCTGCTCGGGCTGCGGGAAGAAGGGACACTACGCTAGCGTCTGCAGGGCCAAAGCCACCCCGAACCCCAGCAGCGCCGCGTGTGGGCCATGCGGGCCGCCATCTTGGACCTCCCCGACCATGTGCGAATCACCGGTACAGCAGCCATTTTGGACGCCTCCAGCCACATGGGGATCATGGACGCCGCCATCTTGGACGACAGCCGGGACGCAGCAGGCCCCCGACACCGCCTCATCTGATACCCGCAGCGACACACCGACCCCTACGCTGGCATCCGTTACACTGGACCAAGCGAGACTGCACCAACTGGCCAGTTCCACAATGGACATTAAGGTAAATGGTCACGATACAATCTGCCTTTTTGACTCTGGGAGCACGGAGAGCTTCATCCACCCCGACACGGTGCGGCGTTGCTCTCTCCCAGTCCTGCCTGCGCAACAGCGGATTTCTATGGCCTCCGAGTCCCAGTCGGCGGACATCGGCGGCTACTGCGTGGTGACACTCGTAGTAGACGGGACCGTGTACGATCATTTTAAACTTCTGGTCCTGCCTGACCTCTGCGCTGCCGTCCTGCTGGGGTTAGATTTTCAGTGCCACCTTAAAAGTGTTACGATGGCGTACGGTGGACCCCTACCCCCACTCACAGCCAGCAGCTTCCAAATTGCCCGCCGCGCACCAGGTGCAACCTCTCCACACTCAGAGTCACCCCCCCACCACTGTTTGCTAACCTCACCCCCGACTGTAAGCCCATCGCCACAAAGAGCAGGCGATACAGTGCCGGGGACAGGGTTTTCATTAAAACCGAAGTGGAGCGGCTCCTGAAGGAAGGGATTATTGAGGGCAGCACCAGCCCCTGGCGAGCCCAGGTTGTGGTCGTTAAGACCGGCGAGAAGCAGCGCCTGGTCATCGACTACAGCCAGACAATAAATCGCTACACCCTGCTGGACGCCTACCCACTCCCCCGCATAGCTGATATGGTCAACCAGATCGCGCAGTACCGCGTCTTCTCGACCATTGACCTGAAATCAGCGTACCACCAGCTCCCTATCCGCCCTGAGGACCGCCAGTATACTGCCTTTGAGGCAAACGGCCGCCTCTACCACTTCCTTAGGGTTCCCTTTGGCGTCACCAACGGGGTCTCCGTCTTCCAAAGGGAGATGGACCGGATGGTAGATCAAAATGCGTTGCAGGCCACTTTCCCATATCTGGACAATGTGACCATCTGCGGCCGTGACTTGCAGGACCATGACGCAAACCTCAAAAAATTCCTCCGCACCGCCCAACTCCTAAACCTGACATATAACAAGGAGAAGTGCATATTCCGCACAAACCGCCTCGCCATCCTTGGCTGTGTTGTGGAACACGGAGTCATCGGCCCCGACCCCGACCGGATGCGTCCCCTTATGGAACTCCCACTGCCCCACTGCCTCAAGGCCCTGAAGAGGTGCCTAGGGTTTTTCTCCTATTACGCCCAGTGGGTCCCCTACTATGCGGACAAGGCCCGTCCGCTGATCAAGTCCACCTCTTTTCCCTTGACGGCAGAGGCCCGCTTAGCCTTCCACCGTATCAAGGAGGACATTGCCAAAGCCACCATGCACGCAGTGGACGAATCCATCCCCTTCCAGGTGGAAAGCGACGCGTCTGACTTTGCCCTGGCCGCTACCCTCAATCAGGCGGGGAGACCCGTGGCCTTCTTTTCACGAACCCTCCAAGGCCCGGAGACCAGACACTCCGCTGTTGAGAAGGAGGCCCAGGCGATTGTGGAGGCTGTGCGTCATTGGAGGCACTACCTGGCCGGAAAACGATTTACCCTGCTCACTGACCAGCGTTCAGTTGCTTTTATGTTTAACAACAAGCAGAGGGGCAAAATCAAAAATGACAAGATCTTGAGGTGGAGAATCGAACTTTCCACCTACAACTACGAGATCTTGTACCGGCCCGGGAAGCTAAATGAACCCCCGGATGCGCTATCGCGTGGCACCTGCGCCAGCGTTCAGATCGATAGACTGCGGGCCCTCCACAATGACCTCTGCCACCCGGGGGTCACCAGGTTCTTCCACTTCATCAAGGCCCGCAACCTGCCTTACTCTATTGAGGAGGTCAGGACCATGACCAGGAACTGCCAAGTCTGCGCTGAGTGCAAACCGCACTTTTATAGACCAGACAGGGCCCACCTGACAAAAGCCACTCGCCCCTTCGAGCGCCTGAGCGTCGATTTTAAAGGGCCTCTCCCCTCCTCCGACCGCCATGTGTACTTCCTCAGTATTATTGATGAGTACTCCCGTTTCCTGTTCGCCTTCCCCTGCCCGGACATGACCAGTGCCACGGTCATTAAATGTCTGAACAACCTCTTCACCCTGTTCGGCTTCCCCAGCTATATCCATAGCGACCGGGGCTCATCGTTTATGAGCGACGAACTCCGTCAGTACCTGCTAACTAGGGGTATTGCCACAAGCAGGACCACCAGTTACAACCCCCGGGGGAACGGACAGGTGGAAAGAGAAAATGCGACAGTTTGGAAGGCCGTCCTGCTAGCCTTAAAGTCTAGGGGCCTTCCAACCTCCCGCTGGCAGGATGTGCTCCCCGATGCGCTCCACTCTATTCGGTCACTGCTCTGCACTGCCACTAACGCCACCCCTCATGAGAAAATGTTTGTCTTCCCAAGGAAGTCCACATCGGGGACATCGCTACCGCCATGGCTGACGTCCCCAGGGCCGGTCCTACTGAGAAGACACGTGAGGACCCATAAAACGGACCCCCTGGTCGAGAGGGTCGACCTCCTCCACGCCAACCCCCAGTATGCTTACATCGCATACCCGGACGGGCGGGAGGACACAGTCTCCATAAGAGACCTTGCACCCTCGGGGGCCGCAGTAACCCACTACCCACTACCACCCCCCCCCCCCCCCCCCCCCACGATCCGATATCCAGCCCCAGCAGACGGCAGGCCTGGGCCCCGCGACCCGCTCGACATCTACGAGGACGACACGCCTGTGCCACAGCCTACGCTGGACTCGACGCCGGAAACTTCACTACCCCTGCCGTCGCCACGCAGATCACAGCGGCAGACAAGACCTCCGGAGAGACTCCAATACACTAACTTTTAATACACTTCACCCCGCCGGACTCAATTTTAAACAAGGGGTGAATGTGGTAAACCACTGTTTGTATTCCTGTTTGTATTCCACTGTGTACATGCCTGGACATGCCTCGGCTGACTCCTCCCACAGGTCCTAGTATAAAGGTGACTGCTCCCCAGCCCTTTGTATCCTGGACCGGTCGACCACTCGAGGCAGACCTCCATTCTGTTGTTAATAAAAGCCTTTGGTTACTCTTCTAACTCTCAGTCTTTTATGAGTAATTGATAGCGCATCATCCAGGGATATGGGGATCGGGCAGGAAAGTGGAGTTAATGTAGAAGATCAGCCATGATCTTATTGAATGATGGAGCAGGCTCGAGGGGCCAGATGGCCGACTCCTGCCCCTATTTCTTATGTTCGTGGATGATGAGAGGATTGGAAATGTCCAGCCGTAATGTCATAAAAGCATCGATTGTGGTTTCTGAGGTGCAGGGGGAGATGGGGTGGAGGTGGGTGATATTTCAGAAGTGAAAGAGTGGTATTGATGATGGATCAGGTGTGTGACAACTATTCCATTGTGGGTGAAGTGCTTTGGAATGTTGAGCGAGACCTGATGAGGCACTTTATCAATGCAAGTTCTTTATTCACTTTTTGTTAATTCCATTAAATGAAGAGAAAGCCAGCATTTTACTTGGAGCCTGTGCAGTTCAAAATGTTGTTTGCCAATGTATGCATGAGGTTTTGTATTTGTTCATCTGTTCAAGTGCTTAATTAATTCAGTCCCTGGAGATAAGGGGGGGAAGAACTGGCAGAAAACAAAAAACTGTATTGAGGTGTCTGAAATGGAGCTGTTGGCTTTTAGACTTGGTGTGTGTGTGTATCCTGACGAACCAATATGGAACTTTTCTCAATTGGGGAAAGATGTGAATTCTACAGGACTGAGAATATTGATGCGGGAATGCTCATGCTGACCTGTGCTGCAAATCATTGGCACTGCTTTCCAGTCGGGCATTCGTCTCCGTCACTGATTTATTATTGGTGTGAATGCAGTGCCTGGATGTGGATTTATGGTCATGGTGAGTTTGCCATCTTGCATTTGTGTGCACACCACCTGGTTGGAGAGAGACTTGGCAGAGCTGAGAGCAGGCTATTTATTTCCTCCCTTTGGCTTTGAAATGATGCAGCGAGGGCATGGTCAGGGGGGTGGGGGATATATTCGAAGCATTGATAGAGAAACCCAGAGGCAGTGGTGTCGCGTTTTTCCCATGCTGTTGTTGCCAGAATATTAGTCATAATCATGGTGTTACAATGAATTGAAAAAGCATTCAATATAATTCGGCCTTAGTACCAGAGACAGAGGGCTATACCGTACATTTTAGGAAATAAGTGATCTGCAATATTCTGATTCTTAACCTGTCAAAATGCATTGCTAATTTTAATGTTGAGTTTCCTTGTTAAATTTTTTTAATGCAGCTTTGTTGGTTGTTATAACCTATGGAGAGATGTTCTCTGATTCCCAGTAGTTGGTAAGTTTGGTAAACAGAACTTGTAGCGACCATTCAAACCAGAAGGTTCCCGGGTTGGTTCGAAGTTGGTTGATCTTCAGTATAGTGGCAGCTGGGGTGCTGCGATTGGCCTCCGTGTCTGCGGGTACAGGCGAGGAAATGAGCTCGGGTTGCCACTCTTCATTTATTCCCCTGTTGAGCTCTGCTGGAAGCTGTGCATTGGGTGAGGACCGGTTCAGGCTTGTTTGTGATGCCCCCTGTGATGGAATAGCTTGGTGTCTCTCCCTGACCATGCTCTTAGATGAAGAATGGGTACTGGAGGGCATTTGTGGAATTGTAACCTAGCGAGAATCTGTGCCTTCAGGAGAAGAGAAAATTCAGTGAACAACGAAGGAGAGGAACAACAAGCAAAGAAAAGAAGCCAGTATTTAAAAATAAAGGAATCGAGTACGACAGGATAAGACAGTCATTCTCCTTGAACATTTCTTGGAATAATGCTCTCACACCCAGTCTGCACAGCTTAACAGGAACATTGCTTATCACACTGTTAAAAATTCACTTCCACTTTACTGTAATGTACCAGCCCTAACTTTTTCTGACATGTTTAGTGGGTAAGTACCGCAACTTGATGCCCTCGCATGGATTGCAATGCCGAATCTATTGGCATGGTACTGTTCTAGCGCAGCCTGTGATGGGTCAGGGTAACTCGGACCGCAACTTTTGGATTTCCGTGTTTAACTGTGCATGTGCGTACTCCGGAAGTTGCTGTCCGATTTACTCCATAATGTTAAGTATTGGGGAGGTGAAGTAATTTCATTTTATTATGCAAGGAAGGGAATGAAAAGATTTGAGGTCTATGCTGTGTTTTGTCTGTATGAAATATCGATGACCGTTTTCGTTTTTCTGTGAAATGCCGAAGGGAGTTTTCTTTCTATGTTAAAGGCGCTACATAAATGCAAGTTATCATTGGTTTTAAAAGGTAAATTCGAAGCTGCATTAAGTTCTAATTCTGATTGCATTTTCTATTTTAGGCTTCGTGCCTGTGCGGGAGTGCACCGTGCCTGCTTTCTGGCTGCTGTCCCTCTACCAGGAACTCGGTAGTGACTCGCCTCATCTTTGGCTTCTTCTTGCTCCTTGGAACGATTGTTTCCTGTATCATGATAATGCCTGGCATGGAGGCCCAACTGAAGAAGGTAAGTAGTGAATTCATGGCAAAGATTTAAAATATATAGCCACCTTGTCTGGAGGTCATGAAAGGCGCTATATAAATGCAAGTCTTTTTTTATTTTATCTTCTCTCCTGGAGACTCTGACACTCGCTGGGATATGGTTTGATGGAAGCCAGTAGTCTACCAAATATTTCATTCAAAATAGCCATTCTTTGTGTGTGTGAACCGAGATACTCAAGCCCAGATTTTCCAATCTGTGTTATTTTAATACCAGTGTTCACTCACCTATGGATTAATGCCTGTGTTATATTCGTGCCGGTTAGAAAAATCCAGGCTTAAATGGCAACTGGACATTCAAGCATGTTGGGCGTTACCGCCAAGGATGATCCTATTCTTGCTAAACATCCACACATGCACTTGCCAGCAAGCATCACTGGATAGCATTAGCAGTGTGAACCCTGAATTTTTTTCCCCCATCCCTAGCCCAGAGACGCTGAAGTTAGTTATAATGAATCGTGGGCTGAGATTAGCACAGATTAAGCCCCATTACAGAACCTGAGCGCACAATCTAGGCTGACACTTCAGTATTATACTGTACGAGTCCCGTATTGTGGGTGGTGATATATATTTGGATGAGATATTCAATCATGTGCCTGTTCAGGTGCACCTAAAAGATATCCAGGCATTTCTCCCCCCTCTAAAGAAGATCAGGGATTTCTCCTGATGTCATCCCTCCACCAGCGCCACCAAACCAGATTGGTCATTCATCTCATTGCTGTTTGTGCGACCTTGCTGTGCAGGTGTTGGCTGCTGTGTTTCCCTACCAAACAATATTAACTACACTTCAAAAGGACGTCATTGGCTGTGAGGCGCTTTAGGATGTCCTGAAGATGTGAAAGGCGCTATATAAATGCAAGTTTGTTTGTTCGTGTTACTGAATGAGCTGATCTCCGTCAGGGTTCCCACTTCTCACTGGTATCCAGTGACCCTTGCTGAACCTCCGCGGTTGTTGGTTTGGCTCGACTGTCATAGCTTACCAGCACTCGTTGGGCTGACAGCTGAAGAATGATGACTTGGTTGAGATCCTGGGGTGGGGGTGGGGGGCACTTCTGGAACCCTATCCCAGCAAGTCTTTATTTTCAGGAGAGGAGATCAGATTTGGGGAGAAAAATTCACAATATCCACCCCAGAGTTCTTAGGACCAGGATAATATTCCTTCTTGAGCAAGTCCAATTTGATCTCCGCAACTTAGCATTTTATGTCCAGGAACCGCCTTTGGCACTCTCTCTACCCTACACTTCCTGCAGTATACCAATTGCCTTTTGTAAAGAAGGTGCTCTAAATGGCACCCAATGTTCCAAGCAAAGTCTTTCTTTTTTTTTTTAGTTGTTTTGACTTGTAATGTCCTAGGGAAGCGTTGCAACATTAATTAGTGTTGATGACATCCAGCTTATTTTAGCTGAATCTTTGCAGTGAAATCACACCCAAATCATTCTTCTTTTGCTAGTGGGCATCCATCTAGGTTTCCTCTACCAGTGCACATTACCGTACATTTTGAATATTCTTCTTCTTGGGCAGTCCCTTGGAACCGAGGACGACTTGCTTCCACGTTAAAAATGAGCTCGCAGGTGACTGATGAGTCCAATGTGGGACCTACAGTCTCTGTCACAGGTGGGGCAGATGGTGGTTGAAGGGGCGGGTGGGTGAGGTGCTTGGGTTGACGCGCGCTGCTTGCGCTTGGCTTCTGCTTGCTCCCGGTGAAGAGACTAGGTGTTCGGCGCCTTCCCGGATGCTTCACCTCCACTTTGTGCAGTCTTGGATCAGGGATTCCCAGGTGTCGGTGGGGATGTTGCACTTTTTCAAGGAGGCTTTGAGGGTGTCCTTGAAGCGTTTCCTCTGCCCACCTGGGGCTCTCTTGCCGTGTTGGAGCTCCGAGTAGAGTGCTTGTTTTGGGAGTCTCGTATCGGGCATGCGGACAATGTGACCCGTCCATCGGAGCTGATCGAGCGCGGTCAAAGCTTCGATGCTGGGGATGTTGGCCTGAGCGAGAACACTGACGTTGACGAGGCAGAGATTCATCGCTTGTCACAACAAATCATTTGCCGTGATTGTATTTATTTGGTAACTCTTGTCCACCGATTGTTACTTCCTCAAGAATGCTGTTGGGCATTTTTCTTATTTCCAGTGTCAGACTGACTAACTGGTCTATAATTCCCTGGTTCACGTTTCATTACATTTCAAAATACTTGTGTTTCCACATTCCAGTCTTGAGGTTTGACTTGTGTATTCATAGAGTCCTGAAATCTTCACCTGGAGCCTCTTTAGACTTTTTGCAAGATCCTGGTGTGTATTTCACTTGGTCCTGGTACCATGGATTCTAAACTCTAGCTGTAAAATTATGCTCCATAATATAAATGTATGTATGCATAATATAGATGAAATGAAATTTCTTTGCTATTTTAAAACGGGTAAATTCCTCCATTTTAAAATGGCAGACAAAGGATTTTCATGCACTAAGCATTCACGTGCTAATATAACACCGAGCAATTTCAATAACTTTGAGTTTCTGACCTCCACCTACATATCTGTAATATAATAATCTTACTTCTGCATGTACTTCTGATATAAATTCCTATGTCCACCATTTATAATAGAAACTGCCTATGTAAACTTGTTGGGCTGTAATTACACCTCCCTACCAGTGATGGTGCTATCGCGCGTCAGTTTTGCATCTTCCAGCTCCTCAACTTGTAACGCAGAGAAATTCATAAACTCCAACCAACTCAGCTCTCCAAATTGCTGTAAGTTTTGCTATTCAGTACAAATTCCAAGTGTTGTATACAAATAAGAACAGGATAGATGAAATTAAAATGGCAGACTGAATTACTTCTGTGCGCCCAGGTTCAATTATACCTTGTCCTCTAACCCTCCCTCACCTTGAAGACTGCTTGGTCATGGCTCCTCGTGTGCAATGCCACTGAGAATCAAGTAGATGGCTAAGCTATTTTGACTGGATCTGGAATTTGCTGTGTGAGAAGACTTTGTAAACAATAAGTCTTGTACTGTGTATGGAATATTTTTATAGTTGTCTTATCAACCATAATCCATTTTGAGCTGAAGTCAAAATCATGCGTCTCTTATTCTTGGGAAAATAAGTACTGTAGTTAAAATGTAGGATTTAAACTGCAAACTTGGGTCCGAGATTGTGAGGGTTCAGTTGCTGTGATGTTTCCACTTGCGGGGCAGGTCAAAACTAGGGGTCATAAGTATAAGATAGTCGTTAATAAATCCAGTAGGGAATTCAGGAGAAGCTTCTTTACCTAGAGAGTGGTTAGAATTGGCGTAGTTCAGGCAAATAGCACAGATGCAATTAAGGGGATGCTAGCTAAACACATGAGGGAGAAAGGGACAGAAGGTTATGTTGATGGGGTGAGATGAAGAGGGGTGGGAGGAGGCTCGTGTGGAGCATAAACACTAGCATGGAACAGTTGTGCCGAATGGCTTGTTTCTGTGCTGTGCGTTTTATGTAATTCCACTAGCTTTACTTGCTGTGTAATGGGTTTACCCCCACACGCACCACACTTTTTAGCCTGTGCCTCGTCTACAATAGAGTACAGGTAGACTACCCTTTATCCGGACTTCCGAAAACCGAAACCCTCTAAAAACCGAAGGTTTTTTCGTTCAGCGTAAGTCGTGCGTACGAACGAAAAAACCTTCGGTTTTTAAAGGGTTCCGGTTTCGGAAGTTCGGATAAAGGGTAAGTCGTGCGCACGACCCCCCCGCCGGCCCCGAGAACCACCGACCCCGAGAACCGCCGACCCCCCCCCCCCACCCCCGCGGACCCCGCCGGCCCCGACCCCCGCCGACCCCGACTGACTTACGCTGAGCGTCAGCGTAAGTCGTGCGCACGACCCCCCCTGCCGACCCACCTTCCGAAATCCGAAATTCTCCTTTATCCGAAACTCGGCTGGTCCCGAGGTTTTCGGATAAAGGATAGTCTACCTGTATTAACAACAGTATCTGAATTAGTCAGAGACTGAAGGGTATTTGAGTGTTTGATGAGATAATCAAATATCCTTTGGAGAAAAAAGTGAATCTTTTCATTGTGATGTGCTGCATTATATGTGCGAAGCTAATAAATACATGAAGTGGATTTAAGATTATCATAGCATTGCTATAACTGTTTTTATTACATGATCTCCCTGGACCTGTTACTGTAAGTCTCTTTCAGGTTATTATGTTTGTATTTAAATTACAAAGGCTTTATCTTTAAGTAGTTATTGAGACAGGGTAGAACCTTCTTTACTTTCCCCTTCAGTGTCTAAGATTAATAAATGTCAAGATATTGCCACAGCTCTTCAAGGACTAAATTGTTCTGATAACAACAAATAGTTGCATGTTGGGGGGGAAGAGATGTGGTTTGCCTATAGTGGTAAAAATGATCCAAGACTTTCAAGTAATATCTTTTATCTCTTATTTCCAGATTCCTGGATTTTGTGAGGGAAGTTCAAATATTCCCTTCATTCAGGGGCACGTTAACTGCGACGTCGTCGTGGGTTATAAGTCCGTGTATCGCATGTGCTTTGGTATGGCTGGCTTCTTCTTTTTGTTTACTTTGATTATGATCCAAGTGAAGAGCAGCAAAGACCCGAGGGGCGCACTGCAGAATGGGTGAGCCACTTATAATCAAATGGACATCTTCTGTTTTAATAGTGATAATGTTAAAGATACTGGCTTTGAGGGGTTTCTGGATAGTGTGACAGATCTGAGTAAACATCAGTAGAGATGTAGTCATCAGCAAAAAAAATGTTTTTAACCAGTATAAAGCAACAGAAATAACATGCTAATGAGTTGGCAAATACAGAAAAATTTTGAAATAGGTGACCACCAAGAATCTCTCCCACCCCCCCCCCCCCACCTCAAGTTAACGGACCTGTTTGAAAACCATGGATTTATAATTAAATCACAGTAAAGATCAAAAATGTAATGCAAGAAAGACTGACTTGCATTTATACAGTGCCTTTAACCACCTCCGGATGTCCCAAAGTGCTTTACAACCAATGAATTACTTTTGAAGTGTAGCCACTGTTTGTAATCAGAAATCACAGACACCCCACAATGCAGATAGAGGCCATTTCGGCCCATCGAGCCTGCACCGACACATATCCCACCCGATCCCCGTAACCCCTACACCAACACATATCCCACTCTATCCCCGTAACCCCACGTTATTTAATCCCCCCTAACACTAAGGGTCAATTTATCATAGCCAATCAATCTAACCCGCACATCTTTGGACTGTGGGAGGAAACCGGAGGAAACCCATGCAAACACGGGGAGAATGTCTGTGTGGAGTTTGCACAGTCACCCGAGGCCAGATTCGAACCCGGGTCCCTGGCGCTGTGAGGCAACAGTGCTAACCACTATGCCACCGTGCTGCCAATGTAGGAAATACAGCAGCCAATTTGCAAGCAGCAAGCTCCTACAATCTGCAATCTGATAATGACCAGATAATCTGTGTACGAATTTGGTTTGAGGGATAAATTTTGCCAGGTCACTTGAGGATAACTCTCCTGCTCTTCAAAGAGGCTGCAGTATTGAAGTAGTGGAAAGACTACAGGGTCTAAAACCCATGGAGAATCACCTGAACTCTCCTGATGAAATTAATTCTTGCTGGGATACCATCCGCAGGCACCAGCAACCTTCTGATACCTATTCTCCCAACTGGCCCAGACATGAGTGTCAGCAACCCATGCGGACATCACAGCCAAGACTAATCCTGTCCTCCCTTGACATCGACAAGCTTTCTAGCAGGGGTTGCTGGATAGTAATTTTGGAGTTCCGGCTGATTTTTGTTGTTGTTCTCCCTAGCCTTTATTAGTTGGGGCAGCTGTAGGGTGTGGCAGCAGCTAAGTCTCCAAACTGGTAATTGACCAAGTAACGAAAGTAGAAACTGCAAGTGATTTATCACTTTTTAAACAAACTGGTCTGGCGCATTCTCCACTCGGAGCAGAAAACTAGCTGCACACGCTTTCCATTTGCGAGTATAATGCATTGGTAACTCTCGGTGTCCGTAATAAAACGGGTGCTGGAGGCAATCCTACATTGCGAGGAACCAGACATAGTAGGGATTACTGAGACTTGGCTACAGAAAAATTAGGACTGGGAATTAAACATTGCAGGGTATAACATATTTAGAAAAGATAGGGAGGGGAAAAAGGGGCGGTGGAGTAGCTGTACTTATTAGGGATAACATAAAGGCAGTAGAAAAAAGTGACGCAGATATCAGCAAGATATAAATTGAATCCATAACGATAAAAGATAATTAAAGATCAATCACACTAATGGGCGTAGTCTACAGATCACCTAATAGTGGAAGGGAGGTAGTGGAAGAAATATGCAGACAAATTAGGGAAATGAGTAAAAGACATAGAATAATAATCATGGGGGATTTCAATTACCCCGATATTAATTGGACAGAAGAGGTAGGTAAAGGGGATAAGGGAATGGAGTTCCTACAATGTGTACAGGATTTCTTTCTAACCCAATATGTAAAAAGCCCAACAAGGGAGGATTCGCTATTGGATCTAGCAATGGGGAATGAACCAGAGCAGGTAAGAGAAGTAAAGGTAGGGGAACATATAGGCAATAGTAATCAGAATATAATACGCTTTAAGATGATAATTGACGAGGACATAATTTAGAGAAAAGCTGATTTTTGAGGGTCTGAGAATAGAACTTGGGGTGGGGGGGAAGGGCAACAATATTGGCAAACAACGATGTAGACCAGTAATGGGAAACATTTCAAATGGTGTTCAACAGAGTACAGGAAAAATATATTCCGCTAAAAGGAAAGAACAAACTAAACAATAATGAGACTCCACGGATGAATAATTCCATAAGGGAACAATTGAGGGTAAGGAAAGAGGCATACATTAAGTACATATACAACAGGGGAGTGCATGATGAGAGAAAATACGAAAAGATTAGGCGAGAAGTCAAAAAAACAATTCAAGAGGAACTATGAAATTAAATGAACAAGGAACATAAAACAAAATAGTAAAATATTTTATAGGCACGTCAATAAAAAAAAGGAAGGTTGGGATGAGAATAGGGCCATTAAGGGATGGATAGGATAATACCACAGGTAACGATAGAAATATTAAATCATTATTTTGCTTCAGTATTTACCAGGGAGATAGAACAGGCGGACATGACATTGGATGATGAGATTAGTAATGAGATAAGTGCATTTAAGATAAAAGCAGGGGATATATTAAATAAATTAATCAAACTCCGAGGATAACACCCCTGGTCCGGATGGATTACATCCATGCATTTTAAAAGTATCTAGAGAAGAGATAGCCGTGGCATTACTACGCACATTTAATAATTTGTTAGAAAAAGTGATAGCTATCCGCCAACCCTCTGGCGCTAACGTAATACCGATATTTAAGAAGGGGGATAGAACATGTCCAGGGAATTATAGACCAATCAGCTTAACATCGGTGGTAGGAAAAATAATGGAATCCCTTCTAAAGGAGAAAATAGAAGAACATCTAGAAGCCAAAAATATCATCATTAATAGTCAGCATGGATTTCAAAAGGGAACGTCTTGCTCAACTAACCTTATTGAATTTTTTGAAGCGGTAACAGAGAGAGTAGACAATGGCCATAAAAAAGCAAACCAAGCACTAGGGTTTATTTCTAGAGTTACAGAATTGAAAAGTAGGGAAGTTATGCTAAACCTGTATCGAACCTTGGTTAGACCACACTTGGAGTACTGCGTACAGTTCTGGTCGCCATATTATAAAAAGGATATAGAGGCACTGGAGAGGGTGCAGAGAAGATTCAAGGATGATACCAGAAATGTGAGGGTATACATATCAGGAAAGGATGAACAGGCTGGGTCTCTTTTTTTTTTTCTCTTGAAAAAGAAGGCTGGAAGGTGACCTAATAGAGGTCTTTAAAATTATGAAAAATGTTGATGGAGTGGATAGAGAGACTGTTTCCACTTGTGGGGAAGAGCATAACTAGAGGCCATCAATATAAGATAGTCACCAAGAAATCCAATAGGGAATTCAGAAGAAACCTCTTTATCCAAAGAATGGTGATGATGTGGAACTCGCTACCACATGGAGTAGTTGAAGTGAATAGTATGGATACATTTAAGGGGAGGCTAGACAAGCATATGAGGGAAAAGGGAATAGAGGGTTATGCTGATAGATTTAGATGAGGAAAGACGGGAGGAGGCTCGAGTGGATCATAAACACCGGCATGGACTGGTTGGGCCGAGGGGCCTGTTTCTGTGCCGTATATCTGCTGTAACTCCTGCTGTGGGTAAGCAGTCATTGTAATGGGTATCTTTTTTTTGTTTAGGTTCTGGTTTTTCAAATTTCTGGCCTTGGTAGGAATCACTGTTGGTGCTTTCTTCATTCCTGATGGAACCTTTACGACAGGTATTGTTGATACCAACTCTCTGTAAAGAAACATTTGTATAAAAGTGTCAAAAAATTTGTCGATCTTGGTCTTGTTCCTGTATTAAAAATACATTGAAAATTGCATGCAGCGATTTAGCCAATATCCCCGCCTGGTTCAGTGGATAAGCACATTCAGTAGATCGTGCACTATTGACCTGAATGGGTTGAGAAAGTCACAGATTCGATCTTCAGTGTACTCCAAGCACAAAAGAAAAGCAATGTTTCAAACTATGACAGAATGGCTGTTTATATTTGCCACCGGTGACACTGAAGGGGAAAAAGCACTACTACTAGAGCAGGGGCTGCCCCCAGTGGGAATGCTGTAATGAAAAGGGGGCATATAACATTGACTAGGTTGGGGGTGCTGGGAGTACTTTTTTACTTTGAAACTACCTCTTCCCAAGCACACTGAGCGCTTGTATTTTTCCAGTTTTCTCCTTTTCCTGAAAGCACGGATTTTTGCTGGTTGAGGGACCAGCAGCCTTCTGGTACCTTGCCCACGTGGCCATACTTCAAGCAGGTACCTAAACAGTGGGGGTTAGTGGGCTGTTCAGTTATGGAGGGCATCACAAAAGAGATGATCCTGACCTCATAAATGAACAATTTCTACCACACATGAATCGGGCGTAGGAAAGCTTGTCAGTTTTTATTCCCCCGCCCCAACCCTGTTTAACTGAGGTCACCACACGGACTGCAGCGGTTCAAGAAGGTGGCTCACTGCCACCTTCTCAAGGGCAACTAGGGATGGTCAATACAGGAAACTCTTGATTTACCGGCACCTAAATAACTGGAAATCTCTGTTAACCGGCAAAATTCAGGAGTAGGTTCAGGTAAGTTTTACTTCATATTAGTGGCAGTTCCTGGATCTGTGGCTGTGTAACTGGGGCTCCTACACTTGTTGCTAAGCAACAGGGACGCTTGGTCTGTGGCCGGAGTTTCTGCACATGTTGCTAAGCAACAGGGAAGCCTGGATTTGTTGCTGTGTAAGGAGCTCTCTTACATTTTAACTATACCTCTCTGTGTAATCCGGACTTTTTGATAAACTGGCACCACGTCGGTGCCGGATAATAGTTTCCTGTAAATGCTGGCCTTGCCAGCGATGCCCACATCCCATGAACGATTTAAAAAAAAAAAAAAAAAAAAAAAAAAATTTAAAGAAAATGTTGCATTCCTCCCAACATCCTAGCTGGGATCAGCTGTCGAGCGCAGGGATCAAACAAGCTCTGATCTGAATGACTTAATGGACTTGATTTCATGTCATGTGATGAATGTCTTTTTTAAATGGAGGAAAATTACCCTTTGGGACAACTTTGGCCACACTTGTAATTATGAAGAATTGGGGTGTTTCAGTTGAACTTCAGCTGCATTGTTGCTTGCCAGCAGGAGCTGTGCTTCTGTTCTTAGCAATGCAGCCAAGAGCTGGTGAGAAATGTTAAAAGCTGGACCTTCACAGCCCATCTCTTTCCCCCTCGTCCCTATGATCTAATGGAATGGCGGACCAGGCTCAAGGGGCTCCTGTTCGTATCCTGTCCTCGCCCTACATCCACAGACACTCACTTTCCAAAAGCAATCACCAAGTCATTATCAGGAGCAGGAATGCGGACTGATTTTTTTTGTTCCTTGGCCAAAGGGTGCGGAGGCCAGCCGATGCCTGGCTACGGTCCGCTAACTCCGTGCACACTGAGAATTGGACCTAGACTTTCTAGTTGTATATCTTGATGTAGCACTGCATGGTGCTTTTACCTAGTAGGTCATCAGTTAGGTTAAGTTGTCTGTCTTAATGAGCTAATTGGTTTCTTTTATATTTTCTCAGTGTGGTTCTACTTTGGTGTGGTTGGGGCTTTCTGCTTCATTCTCATCCAGTTGATTCTTCTCGTTGATTTTGCTCACTCCTGGAGCCAGTCCTGGGTTCAGAACATGGAAGAGGGAAACGCCAAATGCTGGTATTCTGGTATGTAAAAATAAGTTTACAATTTTATCCTCGCTGTTTCCGTTATTAAAACCCTTTTGAAAGATTCATGTCTCACACGCCATTCACTGGCTGATGAGAGGATAGGCAGGCGATCTGCTCGAAGGCCTCTGCTGGTTCTGCAGTTGCCTTATGTGGTGGGCCACACTGACATGAGTGATTTCTCCTGCTTTTTTTTCCCTTTAATTCCCTTTATTCCTGGAGCTAAGTGCCTGCACTTGATCCAACAGCTGAGATCTAGAGAACATCTAGAGACCCTGCTCCTCCTGTTCTGTGACCTTGTTGCTCGGAGAACCAGTCCTTACTCTTCAGTGACACCACTGGGATTTCAGTAAGGCATAATGACCAGCGCATGAAGTTCTTGCACTTTGTCCACTTGGAACTGTAACAAACCTTGAACAGTGCAACTGTAGATTTTCCTTCCAATCTCGCTTGTGGCGAGCATTCTGAGCTCTTTAAACACTGGGGTGAATTAGTGGCGGTGACAGTTTGAGATGATAAGTTAAGAGCATTAATCAAGAACCATACTGCACAAAATTAAAGAATGTCTTCCCTTTCGCGTATTGGTGACGGTATTCTAAATAAACTCTGATGATGTTCCTTGTGTTTGCGATTGTTCGTACAAACCAGTTAACTAGTTACTGTAAGAGGGTATCACTTGGCTGTATGTCATGGCATTATAATGTATGCAACCATGTGTCAAATTCATAACTCAAAGTTTACCACATGCCCTATTGACATAGAAAGCAGTGGTTGCATTTACAGAGATAAACAGGATTAGTGGCACTCTGCTATTGCTAGTTATCAATTTAATCACGTTTACTTTTTCAAACTATTGTCTGATTCCTAAGCTGGCTAATGCCTATTTTCACAGTTACATAGATTTTTAATTTTAATATACAGGAAACTTTCTGGTATCCGGCACTGACGGGACCGAGCTGTTGCCGTCCCATCAAAACTGCCGGACAAACCAGCACTAATGTTAAAACATACGGAGCTTCTGAGCTCTGTATCTAGCAACAAACGCTGTTGCTTAGCAACAGCTTCAAAACAGTCGGCTGTAGCTTGCAAGCGTCTCTGTAGCTAAGCAACAGTTTCAGCTAGACATTGCAGAGCCTGACTGGAGGGAAAAAAAAAGCAACAAAAAGAAAAAAAACTTATCTGAACCGACTCCTGAATTTTGCCGGTGGATAGAGCTTTCCGGACATTTAACCTCCGGATAAACGAAAGTTTCCCGTATGTAGGTTTTGCTGTCCTTGTTAATACGCATGGCCAAATTATCTGGTGATCCCAGCACCAGTGACAAGCCTGTAACTATCGGTACTTTGCCCTGATGTTATGTTGACCAAAATGTTCTCCAGATGCAACCCAAGTTTGGAAAGGCAAAATCTGTCATTGTATTTGCTGGGTGTCTTTCACAGTTCCAAGTGGACATAGCCATAATGGTGAATGTGTTTAAATATTCATGCTTAGTGACAGTATTGAAGGATAATGACAGGATATTGCATGAATGTTCCACTTTGATTCGGACCAGTTAGTCAGTTACTTCAAATAACATTGACCTAAATATATCCTCTGTGTGTCATAGTTTTTATAATTGTATGTATTCGTATTGATCTCTGATTAACAAATACTTCTGAAATCAATGTGCCCATTTTCACACGGTCTGCCCTCCTACTTTACAGCCTTACTTATCTGTACAGTCCTCAACTATCTAGTCTCGCTGGCTGCAGTGGTGGTCTTGTATCTTTTTTACACTAAGCCTGATGACTGTACAGCAAATAAGGCCTTCATCAGTCTGAACCTCATCTTCTGCATCATTGTCTCCATTGTGGCCACACTACCAAAGGTTCAGGTAAGAAAATGACAGAAGAGTTTGTGAGCATGACGACCTGTATTACTGGTACAGAAATAAATATCCATGCACTTGTCAAAAATTCACCAACTATTCTATAATTGGGTTTTTTGACCCCACACAGAGAGGTCCTGGAATATTTTGCTAAATTAGAGGCACTATATAAAAATAAGCTTGATTGTTTGTTATAACAGAAACCAAAACTACTTCTTGATGTTCTTGTTGGTCAACGCACTGCTTGGTATGGCACTAAATCATATAGACCAGGAAGGCTCCTGGTTTGAGTCCGACCTGCGTTGAGTTGGCTGGTATCAGCTGGGGTGGTTCAAATGACCGCTGCATCCCTGGGCCACAGAAGCAAAAATCACCCAGGGTTCCCACTCCTGATTGCTGTCCAGTGATCCATATTAGAACGTGCTTGGGTGCCATATCCGTACCCACTATCTTGGCACACAAGTCGCCAGTTCAGCAAACTACTGAGGACAGCTGGCTAGGACTCTTGGTGCCGTACCAAGTTCAGGGGAGGAGACTTGCATCATGGGCAGCGGAGTTTGAGGGCTGGAGGTATTTTATTTGGAATCTTGTTCACTTAAGTACAAGTTTTAGAGTTTGAATAAGAATATCTGTACAGCGTACACATGAAGGTTTTTTAAATCAAAGCCCATCTTTTCATTGAGATTTTCATTGAGTATAACTTAATATAGAAATTTTAATACCTGCTTACATGATTTTATTAATTTGGATGAGGTGCCAATTACTGATATTTACAATAGGGTAAAAGGCCTAACGATAATTTACAGCCTGATCTAATAAGTGTACATAAGAAAAGGACGGGCAAAAGGCCTTTGGTGCACAAAGCTCATGATTCCTATACTTATTGGAACGATAGGGTAGTAATCTGTGGAATCAACAGATCAGAGTTGAATTTAGGTAGGTTGCACTAATAGTATAAGCTGAGTCAACGGGTAGGGTGGAACTTTGGTTCTAGTTCGAAAAACTGATACAAACTTTGGAGTCAAAAGCGATTGTAGAAAACCATTTTGGATTAGAACTGAGCAGATTTATGTGACTGCAGCACAAAACTGCTGACACAATCTGGCACGAAACTATCAGCCATCCTTTGGCCTCTCCATTTCCTACATCAGTCCCACAAGAAAGATGTCACACTGAGCATGGTGCTGTGGCATATGGTCAGGGTAGACTGGATGGAGCTTTTTGTTGTGGATCAAGCTTTTTTTATTCTTCTAGTTGTGCTATGTCAGACCTTGCAGTGCATTACACTGACACGGTGCATGAAATGGAAAATTACTTCATTTCCTAGTGCTAATATTCCTCATGATGAGCATAAAGTTCTTCATCAATTATTTGTTTTTTCTGTTAAATCTGATTTTTAAACCCTTCCAATCGTATCAAAAGAAAAACTTGGTATGCTCATCCTTTCAGATTATGTTCAAAATCTGCTGTCTGCTTCAGCTGACATTCGGTCCCATGTAAACCTGTACATCTATGTCCTATCACTGGGTTTGAGATGAAAACTAAACCTGAATGTTGAAAACCAAAGCCCCTCTGTGTGCATCTTTTAAGTGCTGTGTGATCTTTAATGTGCCGTCACTTGGCCAAGTGTGTGCAAATTTTGCACAACTTCATAAACCATTTTCTTAAAAATGTCAGTAGTTACTTGTTTGGGGTCAGTGTATAAACATTGAACTGAGCACGAGATTGAGTATAGAATGAGGTTTAACACGAGCAAGAGAAGTTGCCACATCTGAAATAATTTTTTTTTAAAAATGATGGAAATCTACTGTGTTTGTGTCAGAATCTGAAAGAAAATGTTGGGTTGAAGTTTCAGATGGAGATTATTCTGAACCCTTCACTTTCCGATTGGAAACCCTTCATCAGGTTAACCTTTCATGTGAAATGATCTGTAAAAAGGAAGAAGTTGCAATTATAAAGCCCCTTTCACAAACTCAGGATGTCTCAAAGTGCTTCACATCCAATTAAATCCTAAAAAAAAATGTATTCACTGTTGTAATGCAGGAAAGTTCGCAGCCTCAGCACTGTCTGTTCAGCTAAGCCCCCTGTTGGGGCACAATGAGTGAAATCATACTTCCATTAGGGTTCGAACTGCTAAGATGCTCAATGACTTTCCATTGTTCAAATGCTGGTGCAAGATGTAAAAGCAAACTGGTTAATAATTGTACCATTTCCCTTTGCGATAGCTCATTTAAATTCCCAGCCAACCTTTGTCCAAAGGTACTGTAACCCTGGGAATTAATCCTTTTTTTTTTATATAAGCTAAATCTAACTTCTTCATATCAATAAATTAAAATCCCTTCCAGGTCAAATGGGTAAAAGTCCTAATATGTTACAGTAGTATTGACAGAATTGGCTTCATTGAGAAAAAAATAAATAGGTGAGTTATTTTACAATTCTCTGGGTCTAACCAAAGATGTCAGTATATACTGTACTACAGGAAATGCTGTTCACTACAGATCAATTTTTGTTGTTTTTGGAAGACTTGAGTTTCAATGACTAGTAAAAATCTCTTCTGTATTAACTGAAGCATGGTGTTCTGACTTGATTCAATTTGAATTGATATTATAGAATCATGGAATGGTACTGCACCGAAGGAGGCCATTCAGCCCATCATGCCTGAGTAGCGCTATGCAATTTACTCCAGTCCCCTGCTCTTTCTCCATAGCCCTGTAATTTTTTTCCCTTTAAAGTATTTGTCCAAGTCTCCCTTGAAGGTTACTATTGAATCTGCTTCCACTGCCGTTTCAGGCAGTGCACTCCAGATCACAACTCGCTGTGCAAAAAAGAGAGAAATCCTCATCTCGCCTCTGGTTCTTTTGCTAATCACCTTAAATCTGTGTCCTCTGGTTACCAAACCACCTGCCACTGGAAACCGTTTCTCCTTATTTACTTTATCAAAACAGTTCATGATTAACCCTTCTCTGCTCTAAGGAGAATAACCCCAGCTTCTCCAGTTCCTCCATCCCTGGTGTCATTCCAGTAAATCTTCTGCATCCTCTCCAAGGCCTTGACATCCTTCCTAAAGTGCAGTGCCCAGAATTGAACACAATACTCCAGTTGCGGTCTAACCAGTGTTTTATAAAGGTTTATCATAACATCCTTGCTTTTGTACTCTGTTCCTCTATCTACTATCTATATTAATAAAGCCAATTAATGACTTAATTCAAGGTGCAGGTAGACATTCTATAATTTCCAGCTATTTGTTTTGGTTCCCCCGGAACATTTACTTCAGTAAAATTAGCCATGTGTGCAAATTGGGAGCTTGCCTGCTTGTTAATCGCATTTTGTTTCTCGTTTTATTTCTGCAGGAAGCTCAGCCTCATTCAGGTTTGCTGCAAGCCTCTGTCATTACTCTCTATACAATGTATGTGACCTGGTCTGCCATGACCAATGAACCAGGTAAGTTTAACTTTGCAGTTTTACATCAGTATTTCTGTAGTAGGAAGAGAAGCATTATCTTTAAATATGCTTTAAATACAGTATGCAATCCTTACAGTTGTTTTCATACTTCTATTTGATTTTTAAAAAATTTCCATGCCAATCTCGTATAGAAATCAGCTAGTAAAATGAAGACTTGACTTGGAGCAGTGCATTGGAATATCCACCACCTTATCATTGTGCTATGGATTTGGATTTGGATTTGGATTTGAATTCAATGCAACAGCCAAATATCGGAGCAAGTACTTTAAGTGTAAAGTCTCTTCCGCTGGCTGCAGGTATCCTACGTGAAATGAATTGGCCAGTTTCAATCCAGTTCCTATTAGGCATGGGCCTACTGCAAGAAACTGCCACACTTTCATCACTAATTGACATTGAATTGGCAGTCCCTCTCTGCAAGCCTGGCGTGGGCGATGAAGGATATGATAATGGTGCAATAAGGGGTTGTAAGACAGATTGTTGGCTAGAGTAGAGAGAGCTTTATTCTGCATCTAACTGCTGTACCTGCTGTGGGAGTGATTGACACTAGAAGGTGTTCCATTCTCTAATACTAATGTCACTCATCTTGATGAGCAGTGAATATGACTTAAAACAAGTCACTATTGGAATAGAACAGGAAAAAAGCCATGTGGTATCACAAGAGAGTGCACACATTTGGTGGTGATTGGTGTCCCTTTTTGGTTTTGGATGCTGGTTAGGTGGTATTAATAATTATTAAAATTCAGGACCACCTGGGTATTGTTAGAGTATTAATACCAGTACTTGTATATCGCCATGTGATCTAAACTCCAGGAGCTTCTTGCAAAGAATAACTTTTGGAATGCAATAACTACAAGCGTATAAAAGGATGTGGAACCAAGTCATGTGGATGGAGTTAAGATATAGATCAGCCATGGTCTCATTGAATTATGGGACAGGCTTGAGGGGCTGAATGGCTGACTCCTGTTCCTATGTTGTGCAGCCAAACGCAGCTGGCTAGCGTTCATAAGAACATAAGAAATAGCCTGCTCCGCCATTCAATAAGATCATGGCTGATCTTGGGCTCAAAGCCACTTCCCTGCCCGCTCCCCATAACCCTTCACTCCCTTATCTTGCAAAAATCTGTCTATATAAATGTATTTAATGACCCAGCCTCCACGGCTCTCTGGGGCAAAGAATTCCACAGATTTATGACCCTCTGAGAGAAGAAATTCTTCCTCCATCTCAGTTCTAAAAGCGCAACCCTTTATTCTGAAACTATGCCCCCGAGTTCTAGATTTCCCCACAAGGGGAAACATCCTCTCTGCATCTACCCCGTCGAGCCCCCTCAGTATCTTTTATGTTACAATAAGATCAGCTCTCATTCTTCTAAATTCCAATGAATATAGGTCCAGCCTGCTCAACCTTTCTTCAATAAGTCAACCTCTGGAATTAACCTAGTGAATCGTCTCTGAACTGCCTCCAATGCAAGTATATCCTTCTTTAAATTAGGAGACCAAAACTGTACGCAGTACTCAAGGTGTGGTCTCACCAATACCCTGTACGGTTGTAGCAGGACTTCCCTGTTTTTATACTCCAACCCCCTTGCAATAAAGGCCAACGTTCCATTTGCCTTTTTGATTACTTGCTGTACCTGCATGCTAACTTTTTGTGTTTCATGCACAAGGACCCCCAGTTCCCTCTGAACTGTAGCATTTTGTAATCTCTCTCCATTTAAATAATTTGCTTTTTTATTTTTCCTGCCAAAGTGGATAACCTCACACTTTCCCACATTATACTCCATCTGCCAAATGTTTGCCCACTCACTTAGCCTGTCTATATCCCTTTGCAGATTCTTTGAGTCCTCTGCACAACTTGCTTTCCCACCCATCTTTGTATCATCTGCAAACTTGGCTACATTACACTCGGTCCCTTCATCCAAGTCATTAATGTAGATTGTAAATAGTTGAGGCCCCAGCACCGATCCCTATGGCACCCCACTAGTTACCGTTTGCCAACCAGAAAATGACCCATTTATCCCGACTCTCAGCTTTCTGTTAGCATGGATAGAGAATTGGCTAACTAATATTACCCCCAACTCCGTGAGCTCTTATCTTATGCAGTAACCTTTTATGTGGCACCTTATCGAATGCCTTCTGGAAATCCAAATACACCACATCCACTGGCTCACCCTTGTTCACCCTGCTTGTTACATCCTCAAAGAACTCCAGCAAATTTGTTAAACATGATTTCCCTTTCATAAAACCATGCTGACTCGGTTTGACTGCAGTATGTTTTTCTAAATGCCCTGCTACTGCTTCCTTAATGAAGGACTCCAGCATTTTCCCAACGACAGATGTTGGGTTAACTGGTCTATAGTTTCCTGCTTTCTGCCTCCCTCCTTTCTTAAATAGGGGTGCTACATTTGCGGTTTTCCAATCCGCTGGGACCTCTCCAGAGTCCAGGGAATTTTGGTATATTGCAACCAATGCATCCACTATCTCTGCAGCCACTTCTTTTAAGACCCTGGGATGCAGGCCATCTGGTCCAGGGGACTTGTCGTCTTTTAGTCCCATTATTTTACCAAGTGCTTTTTCCTTAGTGATAGTGATTGCCTTTAGTTTCCCCCCTCCCTGTGGCCCCTTGATTATCCATTATTGGGATGTTGTTAGTGTCTTCTACCGTGAAGACAGATACAAAATATTTGGTCAGAGTCTCTGTCATTCTCCATTATTAATTCCCCAGTCTCACCCTCTAAGGGACCAACATTTACTTTAGCTACCCTCTTCCTTTTTATATACCTGTAGAAGCTCTTACTATCTGTTTTATCTGGTTCCATTACATACTGTTCTAGGAAACCATCCTGGATGCATTCTATGAACTGCCCCTCAAGGCTACCATGGCCAATTTGATTTGTCCAATCAATATGGAGATTAAAATCACCCATGACTATTACCGTACCTTTTTTACAGGCCTCCATTGTTTATTGATTTATACTCTGTCCAACAGTATTGCTACTGTTCGGGGGCCTGTAGACTACACCCACCAGAGACTTTTCCCTTTATTATTTTTTATCTCCACCTAAACCGATTCTACATCTTGATCTTCTGATCCAATCTCACTTCTCACCACTGCACTGATCCCATCCTTTACCAACAAAGCCACCCCACCTCCCTTTCCTTTCTGTCTATCCTTCCAAATTGTCAAATACCCTGGAATATTCAGTTCCCAGCCCTGGTCACCTTGCAACCACGTCTCTGTAATGGCGATCAATTTGAACATGGCTGATGCATCGTCACCAGCTGGCTTTTGGTGTTTGCAGCTTGGACCAGCTCCTTGTGAAGCTGGAGACTCTGCAAGATCGATCCCCTGGGATAATGGGGTTAAAGGTATCTTTTTTTAATGTAAAAAGTAGTTTTTTTTTGCTAATTATTTGGATGGGGGGGGGGGTGGCGGAAGTGAGAAAAAGCTTTGCATTGGGAGAATTTCCCACTTTTTACATGTGTTAAGAACCCTAATTGATATAAAGCTCGAGCGCTGACTTTCCAATGTACATCAATGCTAATCCACTGCTGCACTATAATTAAGGCGTCGTCGGGTCATCGATTTGACCTCTGACCACACTGAAGCCAAATGAAATACAAGACCTCTTCTAGTCTCGCAACACTGAGGCATCATACCAGATTCCGAATAACTGCGGTCTGAAATGAGGTTGGCCTGTCTTAATCCAGCTCCTAGTGAAAGAAGTCACTAACCTAAACCTTACTGGCAGTTTGGCGCTGGTGGAAACTGCCACGTGGGCTGGTTGTGGTAATGGAAGTGTTCCATATGGTGCAATTATGGAGTGCTTGGCAATGAAGTGTCTGAAGATTTTAAAAATAATGCTCATTTGTTCACTGTCCACTTCGTACATTTGTGAATTGGGGAATACCCGGTGTTAGTGTTTTCTGTTCATACTATGCAGAAAGAAACTGTAACCCCAGTCTGCTGAGCATTGTCCAGCAAACAACCAGCAACACGACTGTTGGTCCGCCTTCCAATCAAGTAGTCCAGTGGTGGGATGCGCAGAGCATTGTAGGATTGATCATCTTCCTCATTTGTGTGCTTTATTCAAGGTCAGTATCTGCAAGCCTTCTGTTTTTTTAAAATTTTTTAGTGTTTCCTCTGAAATATTCCAAGTTCAAGCTCCCCATAAAACTTATCTTAAAAGCACAAGCAGGCGTGCGGATCTGTAAGCAAGTTTAGGAGTTTGAATCCAGGCCTCGACTTCGTGATTGAAAAATTGTTCCCTGTTCTTGGTTCTAATTTAAATGGAATGCTGCTGGCCGTGGTCTCCTTCATTGCTGTGGGGGACGACCTGGCAACGTACACTCCTGTCAGCAGTAATGGCGTGGTGTAAATGGTAGTCGGGGGCAGGGAGGTAGTGGGGGTGGTATTAGTAGCCCACCTTGTCCTTCCCTCAACTCAGAATTGTGGTGGTTAAAATTGTCACTCTAGATCAAAGATTTTTTTCCCCAAATTTATTTTATTTAGATGTGTTTGTTCAATGTCTTCATTGTTTAAACAATTTTCTCCTCCTTTCGGGGGACCCTCCACCAATTTCCTGTGCACTGTTCCCCGATGCAGCCAGCCAGGCTGCTGTGCCGTGCACTAAACCCTCCTGTTTTTCTCCAAGCACACAATCTCTTGTGCATTATTCCCTTGTTTTCTTTTAAATATTGACTTAAATATAGTGAACAGGAAACTGAGACTAATTCAATGTGAACATAAGGGCGGATCAGTTATTTACTATCCATTCAGCCACCTTGCCTAGCCTTCTCTGGAGAGCTCTACACCTGAACTCTTCAACTCGAGTTTGCCAAACAGTTCGGTTTGCTGCCACTAGAAACCTGTATCAATCTTGTATTTTGAAGTGTTCTGATGATACTTAATCATAAAGTCAGAACAGTGAAATATACCTAAAGGAGTTACTAATTGCCTTAAGAGCAGAAAAAATTGAGAAAGGAATCAAGTCAAATGAAATGAAATATACAACAAACTTGTTGGTTGTGAGCATTTTTTTTTACAAAAATGACACCAAGGTAACTGATCCATCCACAACTTTCCATGACAATCCATTCTCTCTCGTCCTGCAGTATCCGATCGTCCAGTAACACTCAAGTTAACAAGCTGATGATGACTGAAGATGGCGAAGGGACGATGGGCGACTTCTCTACTCCCCGTGAAGATGGCTTGCATTATTCAGTGGATAATGAGCAGGATGCAGTTACCTACAGCTACTCGTTCTTCCATTTTTGCCTCTTCCTGGCCTCCCTCTACATCATGATGACACTGACCAACTGGTACCAGTACGTCTTGCATTGTTAAACCAATACCAGGCAATGTTAAATATAGCAACGGTGCCCTCTACCATGTTGCATACTAAATAACACTGAAACCCATGGGGCTTAGTTACCGGAGAGAGGGCTGAAGGCGCAGGCTGTGGAATGGTGGCATGTGGTTTGTTTCCACTAATTCCTAAAGACAAGATTCTGATCCCACCTAGATTGTTCTGTGCAGGCGAGCAACTTCTGAAGGTAAATATTTCTGCAGAAGGATGGAAAGAGCAAAAAATTAGAAGGGACGGTTCTCTTAAAGCCATGCAATTCCACATTGTAATGGCTGGTTCAAAACTGGCCTCTTTGCTCCTCGCATCACTAAGCTCTGCAGATTCCACGTTCGATTCACTTACTAAGGCTGAGTTCATTGGTCTCGGCAGCTCTGGGCTAAGGGAGTGTTTTAAAACAGTTCAACCAGGGTTCTTGCTCCTCATTGCTGTACGGCTCATCTTGGTAACGCGTGTGTGAATGTCGGATCGGAATACAATAGGGCTCGGTTATGAGTAGCCTGCTAACGCTCACTTTCTATGACGGATGGCCAGTCGGAGAAGGTATTGGAGGGCGGCTGCCTCAGTGGGGCTGTAGCCCAGGTGAACAGTGCCAGTTACATTTGTTAAGAATAATAAAGTTACTTTTTTGAATTTGTAAATGGAGGACTAAAACGTGGCTCTGATCAGCCATTAGGAGTGTAATTAAAAAAAAAAAAAGAAATCTGAGCTTGAAGGCCATTTTTACTCTCTTTTTATACTTAATCCCCCCTGCAGTCTCTTGATTTTCTCCAGTTCATTATACTTCTCCATATTTCCCACAGTTTCCACTTGCTGTTCTTTAGATGTGCCTGTAATCTATTTATTTAAATTGCAAACTTTTTCCTAAATCAATTGTATGGGCTTGAGAACTGGAGTAGAAGTCAGCCAAACGTATTGCATTCATATTCCTTGCTACTGATTATAAACTGACACTTTTGTGAATTTTTTTTCCTAGTCCCAGCTCCGATTACTCGACTGTGCTGAGTACCTGGCCGGCAGTCTGGGTGAAGATCACCTCGAGCTGGATTGGACTCCTGTTGTACTTGTGGACTCTGGTGGCTCCTGTCGTGCTGTCGGATCGTGACTTCAGCTAAGCAGTCAGAGGCACTGCTCACAGCCATTATATATCCCCCAGCATTAAGCTAAATTCGCTCAATGCCTTGATTCTAAATAAAGTTATCCAAGGTTTATCACAGTAACATGGCACCTTAAACAATACTTGCAAAAAAATGCTGTACCACACCATTTTTGAACTAGTAGTTTCCTGTCAAAATGTCTTTATATGCATTTGCACTGTAACTTTCTTACTTTCCCCATTCCTTTGAAACAGAACTTTTACAAATATTACAGATAATTAAACCTTTTCTTCCCCATCCTATCTGACGACAGTGTTTGAAGCTGAGATTTCAAACCGTCTATGTAATGTATTAAAAAGTCTTGCATCTATGCGCATTGGTTGGTCAGCTTTTGCCAAGACCAATTCCTGTGCCCACATTTATAATAGGAGCTGCCTATGGGAAATAGTCGTGCTGTCATTACACCCTCCTGCCAGTGGAGGTGTTGCAGCGCCACCATCGGCAGGAAGCTGCAATTACAGCATTACACGTTCACATAGTCATTTTAATGGAAATACAAAAATAAAGGCAGATGGTATTGTTTAAAAGGGGGGGACTGAATTATGTCTGTGTGCTCTGGCCCAATTATGTCTTGCCCTCTAACTCTGCTTCATCTGAAGATGACATCTGGTCTTCGCACCCCATGCACAGTGCTAGGGGAGATGGTCTAGTTTTTTTTTTAAAGGAAAATCTAAATCTAGCTTCGCCTGCTGCAAGCTGGCAGAAACCATTGTAATCACCAAATGTTACCAAACATGTACATCATGTCATTGATTAAAAATGGAAGATTATGGGTGTCTTTTCAGTATTTATTTGAGGAATTTCAGTGGAACTCTGAGGTTGTGGTAGGAATGTGACCTGAGGTTAAGGAAGGACGAAGGGTGTTGCTTTGTGGCATACTGACGAAACATGTGCTTTATTTGTAAACAAAGACTTCCTAAGATTAAAAGAATGAAAGTGTGCAAAGCGCCGAAGCAATTATTGTATGTTTCTTAAAATATTCACAGGAGTAATGTGGTTTAGAAAGCTTTTTATGGGAGTTTTTAGTAGTTAAAAGGACATGCTTGGAGTTGGGCAGTGTACTTGTGTAGCCTAGAATGCAAAAAGGACATTCAACTATTGTCAGTAAGTGCTGGCTTTTACATGGAGTAAAGCTGCTTTCATACTGATAGTGGTCTGCTCGTGAGAGTTTCATGCTGCCAGTGGGAGCACCAAGATTACAAGATTCAGTTAAGATGGCGACTGGGATGACCCATCAAAAAAAAAATGGATAGCGGAATGTTGACGCAGGCACTTTCTATTGATGATTATAATCCCTTTCCACATTGAACCCCTTGAGCAAAACAGGGAGGGGATAGAGTTGTCAGACTTTAGATAACTCTGGATATGCTTCCTCTGTAGTGTTTAGCTTTCTTTACTTTGGAGTATGTTGGGAAGGTCAGAAGTTTTTAATATCGTTGTGTATGTGGGTGTGACAGAACAGTGTTCCTTACTCCACCTGTCAAAGGAAACTGGAGCAATCTTGTAGAAGCAATTGTGGGGGAAGTTGCTACTTTGATTTTGAAGTAAAACTCTCCTGCAAAGGAATTCTTTTCTAAAAACAGTAAATTTTATTTGTTTTTTAAGCATTGTGAAATGGAAAACCTCAGTGGCAGCGATCTTGCCTGTGTTGGTGCAGTAATTGTCTATGTAGTGATCTAAATATTCGCTGTGTCGTGATACAGCATGTTTAGACCAGTAAAGATGTGCAGCATTCGCTACTGCTATTGAACACAGAAACGCTAGTTTAAATCTTCAGAATTAGAAATGTATCTACCTTTTTTTTTACAAACCTCCCTTCTCATGGAAAAGTGGAAGATAGCTAAAAGAATTGACGCAAGTTTTTTTTTAATACAATGTAAAATGATTTTATGTCAAACATTGTACCCATGTAGCTGTCATATTTCTCTATGTAGAAAATCAAGGGGATTTTTATTAGTTAGAAACAAAAATTTATTCAAAACTGAGATGAGAAACTTCTTCACTCAGAGGGTGGTAGGTTTGTGGAATTTGCTGCCCCAGAAAGCTGTGGAAGCTACATCATTAAATAAATTTAAAACAGAAATAGATAGTTTCCTAGAAGTAAAGAGAATTAAGGGTTACGGGGAGCGGGCAGGAAATTGGACATGAGTCTAGGTTCGGAATGGTCATGGCCCTGTGGGTAGTGGAGTGGGCCCAGGGGCCGTGTAGCCTTGTTCTGCTCCTACTGTGTTCTAATTCTGTGTTAGATTTCAGGAGATAGTTTTATTCCTGTTCCTGGCTGGGGTGGAGATCGCCTTTACAGAAGGTAAGTACTGTAGAAAATATAGGGACAGAGTGATCTCCTGGAAGAATTTCGATCGCCTAGATGGGCCGGAGAGGAATTTCCCAGATTTTTTTTCTCCCAAATTGGCCATTGGGTCTTTATCTGGTTTTTCGCCTCTCCCGGGAGATCACATGGGTTCGGGTGGATGCAGAGTGATAGAAGATTTGAGGTTAGGATCAGATCAGCCATGATCTTATTGAATGGTGGAGCAGGCTCGAGGGGCCGATTGGCCTACTCCTGCTCCTATTTCTTATGTTCTTATAAGCCTGGACAATTATGTACGGTTTTCAAAGCTAAAAATGTGCCTCACCAATTGTGCCTGTTGCTGTGATTGGTGTCTTTTCATTTGTTAATGAAGACAAATAATTTGGTGCCGCTCAGAAATCAATATTTTTCACTGCCATCCCCTACCTTGATCTTTTATGCAAACTTTACCCACCAGGTTGTGCTACGTGCTGCAAGTGTAGAAATCCACACAGTAATTGTTCAAATGTCCTCCATTTGCCACAAGATGTCACAGCACTTTTTGAAGCACTTGCCCTGGTAATGGTTTCACCACAGGAATTGCAACCGTTACAGGGTGAGGAAAGGCCATTTCTATATGGTAGTTGCCCTTTCCGCAAAGCGTTTTGCTGCAATATATTACTGCCGACTGTTCAAGGAGGAGGCTCCTCAAAAACAGTCACAAGGAATAATGATTTAATGTTTTTGCATTTTTCTTGGGGGGGGGGGAAATGATCAATGATTAAGAAAATGGAAATGTATGTCTTTAACCAGTTTTGGGTGTGATCAGTCACTCTTTACCTGACAAATGTATTTGTAACTTATGTATATCATTATAAATCTAACCTGAATTTTACCAATAAAGATTTTTTTTTGCTTTTCATCAAGTCTGATGTGTGACTTTATTTTCCAAGTTCAGTGATTTCTGCAATGAAGGCTAGAATTTTAATCGGTCAATAAAAAGGGATCTGAATTACAAAGACATTGCCATTTCCAGCCAATACTACCAGTTATGATTGAGTGAGCTGTATCGAAATGTTAGTCTGCCTTCCTCTTTTCAGATGCTGAGTGACTTGCGGTGGATTTTTTCTCTTTCAAATTTCCCGTATTACATTTTTTACTTTCAAACTCGTCCAGCAGTTGAAAAGCAGAGCTTGAGCTTTGCAATCTCTTCCCTGGAATCTGACTATTTTAAAGGTACAGTGTTTAATTTTAACTCTGGTCAGAGGCAAGCTTGCCTTTGGCTTGGGTTTTGTGGTGGCATTACTGCTCATGTCCTTGTTCTTTTAATTGAAGTGAGCTATTCTGCTGTAACAGTGATCACATAGTTAGAAGTTAACCTGCTCTCGCTTACTGTGCCTGTACACTATACGACCATCAGGTGTGAATGTCAAGCATTTGCCGTACAGTACCTGCACATGTATTGGCTAGGATTGCCATTGGGTGCAAGAGTTGCTTTGTGTCTCCGGTGTGAACATTGCACCTGTCTGACCTTTTGAACACTATTTTTGGTTGACCAATTTATTTATTGTGAAGGTATCTTCTTTGCTGTTCCTTTCTCCCAATTAGGCCTTCGAAGCCGCATTAAAGGCCTCGAGGCTTCATTAGTGAACATCTGCTTTGCAGTTGACGAGCTGAGGTGAGTGGAAACACTGAAAATCGTGTGTGTGTGTGCCGACTTGAGAATCGTAGAATCTTGCAGCACAGAAGGCAGTCATTCGACCCATCGTGCCTGTGAAAGAGCGATCCAATTAGTCCCACTCACCTGCCCTTTCTCCAGAATGCCTACTGTTTTCATACAAAAACAGAAAATGCTAGGAACACTCGGCAGGTCAGACAGCATCTGTGCGGCGAGAAACTGAGGTAACCTTTCCAGTCGATATCCGAGATCAACAGCTTTTAAGCAAGTTTAGAGCTGGGGGGGGGAAGGAAAGAACAAAGGGGACGGTCTGTGGTAGGCAGGAGTGATTAATTGACAAAAGGGATGATGGTGCAAGGCAGAGCGGGGTGGTAATAGGACAAGTGAAACAAGATGGGGACAGGAGCTGTAAATGGTTATGGCAGCGGATGACATTTGATGCATTATTTTGAAGCAGATTCTGGAAGTCAAAACTGCCCAACGCATTACCGGCACCCGGCTACCGACCATAGAGCACATATACCAGAAACGCTGTTTACGGAGGTCACGGACCATCATCAAAGACCCTACCCACCCCAGCCACAGTCTGTTCGCCCTCCTGCCATCTGGGAGACGCTACAGATGCATTCGCACCCGTACGACCAGATTTAGGAACAGCTTCTTTCCCAGGGCTGTCATCCTACTGAACTCCACAAATAAACTCTAAAGCCTGCACATCTGCCAATGCACTTTATTATGGTTATGTTTATGTTAATGTATTACAAGCCAAATGTATGCTGAATGTTTAAATGTCTTAATCTAAATGTACACTCTCGGGAGCCGCAAGCCTACATTTCATTGTACTGCACTTGTGCACTAACAATGACAAAGATGATTATGATTATGATTAAACTCTCGTCACTAGTTTATTATTTTGCTTTTACTAAATGCCAATAAACTAGATGTACAGAGGTGTTATTAGTCAGTCAGCTGGAGAAAGTAAGCGAGTACAAGGTACTGTTTTGCAGCAGCATAAAAGGCTTATTGTTTACCGCAGCCATGTTCTATTAACGAATACATTGTGTGCGAGATAATGCTTCAGCTCAGGAAGCGAGAGCTTGTTTCTGGGAGCAGCTTTTTATGTTGGGCACAAGGAAAGCTATCTGGTGGCAGTCCAACTCGTACCAAAGTGTCTTGACGTAAGGGGGCCAGAGGAGAGCAACCAGGCTGATCTATGAGTCCGAGGGAAGAGGTATGACTTGACAGAATCAGGCCCTTCAACCTTGGAAGCAGAGGTCTTGGAGGGTATCTTGTCGAGATATTTAATTAACGTTACAGGATCGCGAAGGCAAACCCAAAACGATACATTCAGATAGAAGAGGGCACAAGTTCAGGTTGTGATGGACAAATTTCAGGAAGTATACAGAACATTACCACCAGCTGTAACAGGTTGCCAGGGCACTGGATTTATTCAAGAAATTGCTCAAGGGTAGAAATACTGTCGGGTAATTATTATTGTACAGCTGCTTAATGCGCTCGTCAAATTCTTCTCCCTGCTGTTGTACTGCAGATGTTTAAAGGTTAATCATCTTCCCCAGCCCCTCGTAATGCTAGCCCCTGAGGATAGGAGGACTGTAGTGTTGATTCTCCAGAAGGGTAAAATCAAACCCGGTCCCAGGCCTTCCTCATGCAAACCTATTTGTTGGTAGGTGTTGCAATGGGTTTTGCCAGCAGGTGTCACTGTTGTCTTTATTATTTGGTCTTTTTTGCTTTTAAAACAAGCTTTCAGTTGCATTTCTGCTGCTTTTATGCTTAAAAAAATAACTGCCTTTTATTATTCAATAAGGATATTTACATAGAATTAGATTATAGATTTTATAGTACAAATGGGCCATTTGGCCCAACTGGCTTATGCTCCACACAAGCCTCCTCCCACCCGACTTTATCAAACCCTATCGACGTATCCTTCTATTCCTTACCCCCTCATGTACTTATCTAGCATCCTCTTAAATGCGTCTATCATATTTGCCTCAACCACTCCATGTGGACAAATGTAAGAAGTCACACAACACCAGGTTATAGTCCAACAGTTTTATTTGAAATCACAAGCTTTCGGAGCGCTGCTCCTTCGTCAGGTGAAGTGGAGAGATGCATAAAGACACAGCATATATAATCAGAGAATAATGCCAGATGATTACAGGTAATCTTTCTAACTGCCATTTATCACACCTCGGCAGAGAGATAATCACAGCAATCAAAGGTGTGAATGGTGTCCAAACAGGTTAGTCAGGAAAACATTGCATCAAAGAACAATGAGGTGGGGTCACAAGGGGTCAAATGTTGCAGATGCTGGGGTCTATGAAAAACAAAAAACAGACACAAAACCACTTTTTTTGCTGGAAATCACAGCAGGTCCAGCCGCATCTGTGTAGAGAGAACCAGCCAACGACGACTCGAGTCTGGATGATCCTACGTCAGGTGGGGTTACATGTAGCGTGATATGAACCCAAGATCCCGGTTGAGGCCGCCCTCATGAGTGCGGAACTTTGTTATCAGTTTCTGCTCTACGATTTTGCGTTGTGTGTCTCGAAGGCCGCCTTGGAGAATGCTTACCCGAAGATCGGAGGCTGAGTGTCCTTGACTGCTGAAGTGTTCCCTGACTGGGAGGGAACACTCCTGCCTGGCAATTGTTGCGCGGTGTCCGTTCATCTATTGTCGTAGCGTCTGCATGGTCTCGCCGATGTACCATGCTCCGGGGCATCCTTTCCTGCAATGTATGAGGTAGCGGGTTCCACGTTCTAACCACTCTGGATAAACAAGTTTCTCTTGAATTCCTTACTGGATTTATTAGTGACTATCTTAAATTTATGGCCCCTAGTTTTGGTCTCCCCCCCACAAGTTGAAACATCTTCTCTGTCTATCAAACCCTTTCATAATTTTGAAGACCTCTATCATGTCACCTCTCGGCCTTCTCTTTTCTACAGAAAAGAGCCCCAGCCGGTTCACAATCTGTCCTATCGTGGACTCGACAGTATAGTCCATGTACAATCTATCCTATTGCGGGTTGTGCATTCTTTGATTCCCAAAACGCAAATGACCGTTAACTCCAGAATGATCATCCTTCCTCACAGCTCCATGTGGCACTTTTTCCTGGATTTCACACTGACTTAGTGCACTGCATTGTTCAGTCACCTCTGGGTCTGGCTCTGAACTCATCCAACGCAAGTCTTTCCTTTTCGTTGCATCTATGCCATTTTCATCCTCGTAGGAACAGGAGTAGGTCATTCAATCCCGCGAGCCTGTTTCATCATTCAATTAGATCATGGCATCTGTATCTGAACTCCATCTACCTGCCTTGGTTCCATAACCTGTATTACTCTTGCTTACCAACTAATGCCATGTGTCAGCGATGCAGAAGTGTGGTCACTGTTGTAATGTAGGAAACGCGGTAGCCAATTTGCGCACAGCAAGGTCCCGCAAACAGCAACATGATAATGACCAGATAATGTTTTTTTTTAGTGATGTTGGTTCAGGGATGAATATTGGCCAGGACAATGGGGAAAACTCCCCGCCGCTTCTTCTTCGAAATAGTGCCATGGGATCCACCTGAGATGGCAGACAGGGCTTCGGTTTAATGTCTCATCTGAAAGGTGGCACCCGCAACAGTTCAGCACTCCCCCAGTACTGCAAGTGAGTGTCAGCCTAGATTTTGTGTTCAAGTCTCTGGAGTGGGACGTGAACCCACAACCTTCTGTCTCAGAAGCGAGAATGCCACCAACTGAGCCAGGGCTGAATCTTGCTAGACCACAGTTCCACGGTCACCTACCACCTTCCAATGCCTTGCCCAAATGTCCATTATTCGTGTACATAATGCACAGTGAGTGGCAGGAGGCTATTCAGCCAATGAATGCCTTGGAGAGGCTGCAGAGGAGATTTACCAGAATGGTACCAGGGATGAGGGACTTCAGTTATGTGAAGAGACTGGAGAAGCTGGGATTGTTCTCCTTAGAGCAGAGAAGGTTAAGGGGAGATTTAATACGGGTGTTCAAAATTTTGTGGGGTTTTTGATAGAGTAGATAGAGAGAAACTGTTTCCACTGACAGGAGGGTTGGTAACCAGAGGACACAGATTTAGGATAATTGGCAAATGAGAATTTTTTTTTACACAGTGAGTTGTTATGATCTGGAATGCACTGCCTGAAAGTGTGTTGGAAGCAGATTAAATAGTAACCTGCAATAAGGAATTAGATATATACTTGAAAAGGAGAAATGTGCAGGGCTATGGGGAAAGAGCAGGGGAGTGGGACTAATTGGATCGCTCTTTCAAAGAGCGGCACAGACATGATGGGCCGAATGGCCTCCTTTTTTGCAGTGAGATTCTATGATTCTCATGTGTCCTCTCTGGTCCTGGGGATCGATCAGGAGGCATCAGCGCTTTGGAGAAATTCACTTTGTACTTTGAAGGTGTGAAAGTGTATTAAAGTCCGTAAAATGTACAATCTGAGTTGAGGATAGATCTGATCAGTCTTCATGAAGACTGGAAAACACGAATCATCCACCTGTTGTTACCTTATAATTGTGGCATTTTCTTTTTTTTTAAATTGAGAATCTAAGACAAGAGCTCAAAGCCTGAAGTGCAGGACAAAATCAAGGTTGAAAATGAGATAAATCGAGAACCAGTGACTACCTGATTCCAAGCTTGGGTTGGGCTTCAAAAGGCCTTAGAATTTAGGAGGAAGGGGAAAGTGAGGACGGTAAAAAGCTCTATGTTTTCAGGTCCTGGGAAAGAATGAGTTAGAGTCATAGAGTTATACAGCACAGAAAGAGGCCCTTCGGCCCATCGCGTCCGCGCCGGCCATCAAGCCCTGTCTAATCTAATCCCATTTTCCAGCATTTGGTCCGTAGCCTTGTATGCTATGGCATTTCAAGTGCTCATCCAAATGCTTCTTGAATGTTGTGAGGGTTCCTGCCTCTACCACCCTTTCAGGCAGTGAGTTCCAGATTCCAACCACCCTCTGGGTGAAAAAGTTCTTCCTCAAATCCCCTCTAAACCTCCTGCCCCTTACCTTGAATCCATGCCCCCTTGTTATTGACCCCTCTACTAAGGGAAAAAGTTCCTTTCTATCTACCCTATCTATGCCCCTCATAATTTTGTACACCTTAATCAGGTCCCCCCTCAGCCTTCTCTGCTCCAAGGAAAAACAACCCCAGCCTGTCCAGTCTTTCTTCATAGCTGAAGCGCTCCAGCCCAGGTAACATCCTGCTAAATCTCCTCTGCACCCTCTCCAAAGCAATCACATCCTTCCTATAGTGTGTCAACCAGAACTGCACACAGTATTCCAGCTGTGGCCTAATCAGCGTTTTGTACAGCTCCATCATAACCTCCCTGCTCTTGCCTTCATTAGCCGAGGCATAGAATATAAGTATCCCATATGCCCTTTTAACCACCTTATCCACCTGTTCTGCTGTCTTCAGGAACCTATGTACATGCACACCAAGGTCCCTCTGATCCTCTGTCTTTCCCAGGGTCTTACCATTCATTGTGTATTCCCTTGCCTTGTTAGTCCCTCCAAATTGCATCACCTCACACTTTTCAGGGTTAAATTCCATTTGCCACTGTTCCGCCCATCTGACCAACCCATCTATATCGTCCTGCAGACTGAGGCTACCCTCCTCACTATTTACCACCCCACCAATTTTCGTGTCATCTGCGAACTTACTGATCATACCATTTACATTCACATCCAAATCATTAATGTAGACCACAAACAACAAGGGACCCAGCACCGATCCCTGCGGTACCCCACTGGACACAGGCTTCCAGTCACAAAAACAACCTTCCACCATCACCCTCTGCCTTCTGCCACTAAGCCAGTTTTGGATCCAATGTGCCAAGGCACCCTGGATCCCATGGGCTCTTACCTTCTTGACCAGTCTCCTATGCGGGACTTTATCGAAAGCCTTACTGAAATCCATGTATACCACATCCACTGCACTACCCTCATCCACACACCTAGTCACCCCCTCGAAAAATTCAATCAAATTGGTCAGACATGATCTTCCCTTGACAAAGCCATGCTGGCTATCCCTGATTAATCCTTGCCTCTCCAAGTGGAGACCAATTCTGTCCCTCAGAATTTTTTCCAATAATTTCCCTACCACTGATGTTAGGCTCACTGGCCTGTAATTCCCTGGTTTATCCCTACTACCCTTCTTGAATAATGGTACTACATTAGTTGTTCTCCAATCCTCTGGCACATCCCCTGTGGCCAGAGAGGTTCTGAAAATTTGTGTCAGAGCCCCTGCAATCTCCTCCTTTGCCTCACACAGCAGCCTGGGATACATCTCGTCCAGGCCTGGGGATTTATCCACTTTTAAGCCTGCTAAAACCGCTAGTACCTCCTCCCTCTCGATGCTAACATGTTCAAGTATATCACAGTCCCCCTGCCCGATTTCTATGTCTACATCGTCCTTCTCCATAGTGAACACAGATGCAAAAAATTCATTTAAAACCCCACCCACATCTTCTGGCTCCACACACAGATTGCCACTTTGGGCCCTACTCTTTCCCTAGTTATCCTCTTGCCCTTAATATACTTATAAAATACCTTAGGATTTTCCTTTATTTTGCTCGCCAGTGTTATTTCATGGCCCCTCCTCGCTCTCCTAATTTCTTTTTTAAGTATCCCCCTGCACTTTTTATACTCCTCTAGGGCTTCCTCTGTCTTTAGTCCTTTGTATCTGCCAAAAGCCCCCCCTTTTTTTCCTAATCCATTCTCGTATATCCCTTGACATCCAAGGTTCCCTGGGCTTGTTGGTCCCACCCTTGACCTTTACGGGAACATGTTGCCATTGTACTCTCTCAATTTCCTTTCTGAAAGACTCCCATTGCTCCGATGTGGATTTTCCTACAAGTAGCTGATCCCAGTCCACTTTGGCCAGATCCTGCCTTATCATATTAAAATCGTCCTTCCCCCAATTTAGAACCTTTATTTCCGGTCCATCTTTGTCCTTTTCCATGACTACCTTAAATCTCACCGAATTATGGTCACTGTCACCAAAGTGCTCACCTACTAACACTTCTACCACTTGCCCCACCACATTCCCTAGAATTAGGTCCAGTACCGCCCCCTCTCTTGTAGGACTTTCTACATGCTGGCTCAAAAAGCTCTCCTGGATGCACTTTAAGAATTCTGCACCCTCTAAGCCTTTCACACTCTGACTATCCCAGTTAACATTGGGGAAGTTGAAATCCCCCACTATTATTACCCTATTATTTGCACATTTCTCTGAGATTTGCCTACATATCTGTTCCTCCATCTCCCCCTGACTGTTTGGGGGCCTATAGTACACTCCCAGCAAAGTGCTTGCCCCCTTTTTGTTTTTAAGTTCTACCCATATGGCCTCATTAGAGGAACCTGTTAATATATCATCCCTCCTTACAGCAGTAATTGACTCCTTAATTAATATTGCGACACCCCCTCCTCTTTTACCCCCCCCCTCTGTCTCGCCTGAAGATTCTATACCCCGGAATATTGAGCTGCCAATCTTGCCCCTCCCTCAACCATGTCTCCGTGATAGCAACAATATCATACTCCCATGTGTTCGTCAACACCTTCAGTTCATCCACCTTATTCGCAAGACTCCTTGCATTAAAATAAATGCCATCCAGCCTTGCCCTACTCCCTTGTGCTATTACATATTTGCTCTGCCTTCCAAGCTGACTTGTTTTTTCCTCTATATTTGGCTGTACATCACCCCCTACTATAGCTCCACTCTGTATCCCATCCCCCATGCCAAGTTAGTTTAAACCCCCCCCAACAGTGCTAGCAAACCTCCCCGCAAGGATATTTGACCCGTTCTGGTTCAGGTGCAACCCGTCCGACTTGTACAAGTCCCACCTTCCCCAGAAGCAGACCCAGTGATCCAGGAAACTAAAGCCCTCCCTCCTGCACCAACTCTTTAGCCACGCATTCATCTGCTCTATCCTCCTATTCCTATACTCACTAGCACGTGGCAGTTAGAGTGTGAGAGATTTTCGAAAGTGCAAATTGTGAATATCTAAAATAGAAATATAAAATGCTGGGAAGACACAGCAGATCCATCACCATGTGGAAAGGGAAAAGACAGGTTAATGATTCAGGTAGAGACACTCGGGGGGTGAAATTGGTCTTTGCCAGTAGTGTGAAACGGTCTTGTAGCGAATCGGCAGCCGGTTTTACCCCGCGCCCGGATTTTCTTTTCCATTGGAGCGGTGAGACCGTTTCGTGCTACCGGAGGAGACCAATTTCACCCCCCGTGATCAGAACTGGAATGGGAAGCTGGGCAAGGCCCTTTCAAAGGATTGGTCAAAAAAAGTAAAGCTCGCTGCTAAATATTAGTTCAGAGTGCCTGGAATTGCTTGAAAATGAATGAAAATAAAAACTGGGAAGGGATAGAGAAAAAACAACCTTGATTTCAACACAGTAAAAGCTACTGGTGTGACTCAGGCTAAAGGCCTTAGCAGCAGAAGACATTCTCGTGACTCATTGCACAATACAAAGGAAGTGGAGAAATCATTGTCATCTGCCGGGTCTGTGCTGTCACATGCTGGAGGAGGACATGTAGTTACACTGATTCATTACCTTCGTTTAAATTCCTTCTCTGTTTGTTTTACCTGCATGTTGAATTCTCTGTGGTCGGCCAACTTCAGAAATGATTCCAAAAAATGAGCCTGCTGGCACCACGTTTTGACACAGCGTCTGACTGGCGTTACACTTTGTCAGCGCTGTGGTCATCAGGAATCTCAGAAACTTCACAAGTTCAAATGCTGCAACATTCTTAGAATCAGAATCACTCAGCCCATCGTGCCTGTGCCGGCTCTTTGAAAGAGCTCTCCAATTAATCACACCCGCCCTGCTCTTTCCCCACAGCCCTGCACATTTTTCCTTTTCAAGTATGTATCCATTATATTCTTAAACTAGGATCAGCTACAGAAAATGGTGATGGTGTCAGTTTGGAAGTTACAGTTATATTTTATCGGCGCGCCAAAGTGTGCTCTCTTGGTGTAGTTTCCGCTTAACTATCGCGCTTGATTCCTTGATCTAACAAAAGCCTAAAAATCTCCTCGTCATTCTTATTGAATCACAGTTATGTGCGTAGCAACAAATATATCTCTTTTCCCAATTTCTTCTCCTCCAATGCAGAACACATGCTGGAATTTAAAGAAAAGAAAGACTTGCATTTATATAGCAACCTCAGGATGTCCGAAAGAGCTTTACAGCCAATGAAGTACTTTCGAAGTCTCGTCACTGTTGCAACGTGGGAAACGCGGCAGCCAATTTGCGCATAGCAAGCTGCCAGAACCAAAATCCACCTCTATATTTTCCAACACCCAGTTTCGTATCGCTGTTCTTTTCAACGTAACTTTTGTTTCCTTACAACTGTGCACATGGATACAGATCGCTGGGGTAGATTTTTGTCTTCAACCCCTTAGGCAGTAATTGGGCGGAGCAGAAATCAGTGGAATGAAAATCGGGCGGGTCCTATCGCGGCCGATCCGCAGTGCCAATTACTCGCCCGGGCCATGAAGACCGTGATCTACCCCCGCTGTATTGTTTCTCCCCACGCTAACCAAATGAAAACACTGCAGCTTATTAGGTAAACGCATCGGTGCTGGTGATGAGTAGAATGAGATATCGGCTGCCAGGACTTGTTTGAAGTTGGCCTCGGCCAGCAAATAAAAACCCTGCACAGATTCCACAGCCGAGTGAACTGCGAAGAGACGAAGACCCCGATATTGCAAGGGGGGATTTAGTGTATGAATACTGTCATAAATCTCATCATCGAGAAACTACCTATGAAATAACACTGGACAGCCAGCTGGTGGCGCCGTCCAAGGAGTATAAATGCTCGGGCGTTGGCCCCAGCTTTCCAGGGACATTTTGTAAAGACAAGGAGCTAGTGGATACAACTAGACTTCCATGTTCTGAAACAAGTTGATTGAAGCCTTGCTTTATGCTCAAACCAATTGCGTAGTGAGTTTTATTACGTCAAATACTTAATGCATTTGTCTGAAATTCTTCACTCTGCAATTTTAGCAAAGGTGTTAACCTTTGAAATAAATGGGTTAATGACTCCATTTAAATAGTGGAGAGAGGAAATTCAGACATCCAATGAGTGATTTCAGAGCCGAATCGAAATACCGAAAGACGGAAGGAAAGAAAACGGAGGAAAAGACAGGAGGAAGGGATCAGAAATAATGAAGAAAAATATATCAAGATGGTTAATACATTATTACATAAAGTGCCATATATTGTTGATTATTAACGCTTTATGAACTCACGCTACGGTGTCAGCTTGGCTCATTGGTAGCACTTTCGTCTCTGAGTCAGAGATTGTAGGTTCAAAAAGAAAGAACTTGCATTTATATAGCGCCGTTCTCAACCGCAGGATATCCCAAAGCACTTTACAGCCAATTAAGTACTTTTGAGGTGTAGTTGTAATGTAGGAAATGCGGCAGCCAATTTGCGCACAGCAAGCTCCCACAAACAGCAATGTGATAATGACCAGATAACTTGTTTCGTGATGTTGGTTGAGGGATAAATATTGGCCAGGACCCCAGGGAGAACTCCCCTAATCTTCTTCGAAATATTGCAGTGGGATCGTTTACGTCCACTTGAGAGGGAAGATGGGGTTTCAGTTTAATGTCTCATCCTTCAAGCCCCAATATGGATTGAGCAGGTAATCTAGGCTGACACTTCAATGCGGTACTGAGGGAATGACCTTTCTGATGAAAAGTCAAACTGAAGCCCTGTCTGTCTGTTTAGCTGGATGTAAAAGGGCCCAAGGCACTATTCGAAGAAGATCAGGGAGTTTTCCTGGCATCATGATCGACACTTCTTCCTCAACCAACACCATTAAAAGCAGCTTATCTGGTTGTTTATCTCATTTGTTGTTTGTGGGACCTTGCTGTGCCGTGTTTGCCTACATAACAAAATGACTACACTTCAAAAAGCAATCCATTGTATGCAAAATGCTTTGGGACTCCCAAAGAGTACAATAAGGTGCTATGTAAGTACATGCTCTTTCTTTCTTATAAGCATTTGGTTGTCCCCTTTGGCCCTGACAAGTGCAGCTTGTCCATGATTTTTGGCACAAGTGAATGGCTCAGGAACATAGCTCGAACATAGCTCATGACTGAAAGTCTCAGAGAAGAGAAGTGAGAAATTCTGTCATAAATATCATCTGTTTTATCTCAAGTAGAGGAAAGTTACAGATGCAGCTATTTAATTTCATATCTCATTGTAATGTGGGAAACACGGCAGCCAATTTATGCACAGCAAGGTCCCACAAACAAATTCCAAATGACCAGATAATCTGTTTTTGTTATGTTGGTTCAGGGATAAATATTGGCCAGGACACCGGGGATAACTCCCCTACTCTTCTTTGAAATAGTGCCATGGGATCTTTCACGTCCACCTAATAGAGCAGACGGGACCTCGGTTTAACATCTCATCCAAAGACGGCACCTCAGACAGTGCAGCATTCCCTCAGTACTGCACTGGAGTGTCAGCCTAGCTTTATTGTGCTCAAGTCCCTGGAGTGGGACATCGGTAGTGGGGAAAATGCTAGAGTCCATTATAAAAGATGTAATAGCAGAGCACTTGGAAAACAGTGACAGGATCGGACAAAGTCAACATGGATTTACAAAGGGTAAATCGTGCTTGACTAATCTACTGGAATTTTTTGAGGATGTAACTGGTAAAATAGATAAGGGAGAACCAGTGGATGTGGTGTATTTGGACTTTCAGAAGGCTTTCGATTAGGTCCCGCATAAGAGATTAGCATGTAAAGTTAAGGCACATGGGATTGGGGGCAAGGTACTGACTTGGATAGAGAACTGGCTGGCAGACAGAAAGCAAAGAGTTGGAATAAACGGGTCTTTTTCCGAGTGGCAGGCAGTGACTAGTGGGGTACCGCAGGGATCGGTCCTTGGACCTGAGCTATTCACAATATATATTAATGATCTAGACAAGGGAACTAGATGTAATATTTCCAAATTTGCAGACGACACAAAGCTGGGTGGGCGTGTGTGCTGTGAGGAGGATGCCGAGAAACTCCAGGATGATTTGGACAGGTTGGGTGATTGGGCAGAAGCATGGCAGATGCAATATAATGTGGATAAATGTGAGGTTATCCACTTTGGTAGCAAAAACAGGAAGGCAGATTATTATTTGAATGGCAATAGATTGGGAGAAGGGGAAGTGCAACGAGACCTGGGTGTCCTTGTGCACCACTAACTGACGGTAAGCATGCAGGTGCAGCAGGCGGCTAAGAAGGCAAATGGTATGTTGGCCTTCGTAGCGAGAGGGTTTGAGTACAGGAACAAGGATGCCTTGCTGCAGTTGTACAGGGCCTTGGTGAGACCACATCTTGAGTATTGTGTGCAGTTTTGGTCGCCTTATCTGAGGAAGGATGTTCTTGCCATGGAAGGAGTTCAGTGAAGATTCACCAAGCTGATACCTGGGATGGCAGGAATGACGTATGAGGAGAGATTGGATCGATTGGGCTTGTATTCGCTGGAGTTTAGAAGAATGAGAGGGGATCTCATCGAAACTTATAAAATTCTAACAGGACTAGACAGACTAGATGCTGGAAGGATGTTCCCGATGGTCGGGGAGTCCAGAACCAGGGGTCACAGTCTAAGGATAAGGGGTAGGCCATTTAGGACAGAAATGAGGAGGAATTTCTTCACCCAGAGAGTGGTGAACCTGTGGAATTCTCTACCACAGAAGGCAGTGGAGGCCAATTCATTAAATATATTCAAGAAGGAGATGGATATATTTCTCAAGGCTAAAGGGATCAAGGGGTATGGGGAGAAAGCAGGGACCGGGTACTGAATTTGGATGATCAGCCATGATCGCATTGAATGGCGGAGCAGGCTCGAGGGGCCGAATGGCCTACTCTTGCTCCTATCTTCTATGTTTCTATGAACCCACAGCTTTCTGACTCAGAGGTGAGTGTGCTGCCCACTGAGCCACAGCTGACACTAAGGTAGAAGGAACAGCCAGGAGGACAAGTTTCCCCACATCACCTATCAACAATGCACCTCCTGCAAATGGAGAGGAGTGGGAATGGAATGATATTAAGTTAAATAGCTGCTTCTGTACCTTACCTCTACTTGTTAAAATTTCTCACTTGGGCTTTGACAGATAGTAGTGTAAAGTTTTCTCGCTTGAACAGATCCCAGTTTTCTGACAATGTTAAATTTATTCAGATTAAGAATGGTCACCCAGTAATACTTTCAGAATTTGGTCTAATTTCAGGCCGGCAAGAATGATAAAGTGCAGCACTGAATCTGATTCATTTCAATGCTAACTTCGCAATACTTTCTTCCAAAGGCTGGATGAAGCCTTTCGCTAAATGTTGTTTTCATTCGGTCCGAAGGAACAAAAAACAGCCTCTCGATTTGTGGTAGACTTTGTGCCACAAGATGGCAGACATGATCCAACAGTCTGGCAAATCGGCACAAAAGCAGACATCCAGAATGCAAAAGGCAGAGACCAAAATTTAGTGTGAAGAAATGCACCATTTTTTTAATCATTAAATTCAATGTTCGTGGCGCAAAATGGGCGTTTTTCTTGCTCGCACTGTGATCGTGGAAGGTAAAAGAATATGGCACTTCATAAAAACAGCAACCGTTGCAAAAAAACAAAACATTTTTACTTAAGTGTAATTGTTTTATGAACTGGAAGCAGGTTGTGACCCACTGATCCCAGGTAAGTGCTACCCAAGGTTTGTGGGGACTCTGGGGTCGATGCTCAACTTGACGCCCAGGCGTAAAACTGACTATCTGATTTTCATTTCCATTAGTGTCAGTCTTGGCTCACTTGGTGGCACCCTCGCCTCTGAGTCAGGAGGTCGCGGGTTCACAATCCTACTCCAGAGACTTGAACGCAATAATCTAGGCTGACACTCCAGCACAGGACTGAGGGAGTGCTGCACTGTCAGAGGTGCTGTCTTTCAGATGAGACGTTGAACCAAGGCCTCACCTGGTGGACATAAAAGATCCTGTGTGACTATTCGAAGAACAGCAAGGGAGTTCTCCCTGGTGCCCTGGCCAATATTGAACCCTCAACAACATCACTAAAAACAAATGATCTGGTCATTATCTCATCGCTGTTTGTGGGAGCTTGCGGTGGGCAAATTGGCTGCCACCTTTTTATATTACAACAGTGACTACACTTCAAAAGTACTTCATTTGCTGTAAAAGCCCTTTGGGAGGTCCTGGGGTCATGAAAGGCACTATATAAATGCAAGTCTTTCTTTATTATTTCACATGATCTTGTCTCCAGAAGACAGAAGAATGAGAGGGGATCTCATTGAAGCATACAAAATTATTACAGGGCTTGATAGGATGGATGCTGGGGAAAATGTTTCTCTTGGCTGGGGATTCTAGAACCAGGGGCCACAGCCTCAAGATAAAGGGTAGGCCATTCAGGACTGAGATGAGAAGAAATTTCTTCACACAGAGGGTGGTGAATCTTTGGAATTCTCTACCCCAGAGGGCTGTGGAGGCTCAGTCATTGGGTATATTCACAACAGAAGTCAATAGATTTCTGACTAGTAACGGCATCAAGGGATATGGCGATAGGGCCGGTGAATGGAGTTGAGGCAGAAGATCAGCCAAGATCTCATTGAATGGCGGAGCAGGCTCGAGGGGCCGAATGGCCTACTCCTGCTCCTATTTCTTAAGTTCTTATGTTCTAATAACACAACACTAGATGTTGATTTAGGCTACCAAACAAAGTTATTCATCTGTGGAAGAACCTGTGAAAGAACAAGTGAATAGTAACACAAATGTTCGAGTAGTTTTCAAGCTTAGCTATCCAGTAGAAAATAATAAATAGTTAACAACTGCTGTGTGAAACTATAATCGGTAATATTGTCATGTAATGGTTCTTCTACAGAAGCTATCCAACTTGGCTAGCTCTCAGTGAGGACCAAACCGACTCCCCCGTTTGAAAAAAAACCAGGCTGATAAATGCATTCAAAAAGGCACCAGGGACAAGTGAATGTAAATGATTGTCTGTTAATTTCAAAAAGAAGCTGCTAATCAAACACACATTGGGAGCAATTTTAACTTTTGGCGACAGTGTAAACGGCCGATATCGGATCTCCCGATTTTTGTTTCCAATGGGAATGTGTTACCATTTACATCAACAACTTGCACTTATGTAGCACCTTTAATGTGGTAAAAAGTCCCAAGGCGCTTCACAGGAGCGTTATCAGACAGAAATTTGACACCGAGCCACATAAGGAAATATTAGGACAAGTGACTAAAAGCTTGGTCAAAGGGGTAGGTTTTAAAGAGCATCTTAAAGGAGGAGAGACAGTTAGAGAGATGGACAGATTAAGGGAGGGAATTCCAGAGCTTAGAGTCGAGGCGGCTGATGGCACGGCCGCCAATGGTGGAGCGATGGAAATCGGGGATGCACCAGAGGCCAGAATTAGAGGAGTGCAGATATCTCGGAGGGTTGTAGGGCTGGAGGAGATTACAGAGATAGGGAGGGGCGAGGCCATGGAGGGATTTGAAAACAAGAAAGAGAATTTTATAATAGAGAAGTTGGTGGACCAGGTGCCAGTGTAGGTCAGCGAGCACAGGGCTGATGGGTGAACGGGACTGGGTGCGAGTTAGGACACGGGCAGCAGATTTTTTGAAAGTGTCTCCACTGGACATGGCCATTAAGGAATGAACTCAAAATGATCAATTTCCTGGTTTCAGTCCGATTATGGAGATAACCTAATACGATGCTATCTGTCCAACAAAAGCACTGTTATAAGAAGAAGAATATATAGGAAAAGCAGACATGGAATGAGTAAAGGACACTTGTTCCATGATATCCAGCAGAGCAGAGGAAAAGCTTTGAATCAGACTGATGACCTGGTTTGAATCCATTTGCTCTTGAGCTAATACTAAACCAGCATCAGGACATCGAACATTTTGCTTGGATTGAAGATCGGAGATAATGAATTTACCATTTACACTCCGCATTATAATTGCAAGCAGCTGTAAATTTAGCACAAATGTGAATTTACAGCCGCGGCCAAATGAGGCTTCGGTTTCCCAGAGGAAGGAACGGTTGTGCAGATGCCTGCAGCTGTGAAAAGTGGAGAGAAGTCAAAAAAAGAGAGCGCAGTAAGCTGAACTACACGACAAAAAGGGACATTGTCAGCCCTTGAGAAGTTGTGCAAAAAGATTTAGGGCACTTGTGCAAGAAGTTGTGCAAGAAGATGGTGCAGTTCATCAATGAGCATCAACATGGTGTATCTTTACTGTTTTAAGTCGATATTCAATTGGAAAATGCCATTTCCCTCTGAAGATATCATGAAGTTGCCTGTGGATGATAGCCATCATGGGCGATTGCAGTATGGCTCCTTTCGACTCTTTCCCTTATTGAATGGTTACAATTCACCCTCCGCTCCCCTGCTAAAGATCGCTGCTTTCCCTTTCTCAAAGTTTTGCCCATATTTCTTCACTGGATTTCAAGTAGGTCGCTTGCAACAGTTATACAGTAGCAGCTGTAGATCTGCTCAAGGAGGCCAAGTGCTGAACTGAATTAAAGAGGGCTCATTCAGAATGGATCAGACGAATCTGAAATGATCTATTTTTAAAATTGTTCTCGGGATGTGAACGACACTGACGAAGCTGCATTTTTATTGTCCACCCCGAGTTGCCCCTGAGAAGGTGGTGGTGGGCCTTCTCCTGGAACCACTGCGGTCCTTGTGCTGATGGTGCTCCCATGGTGATGTTATGTGTGGAATTCCAGGATATTGACCCAGTGACGATGCAGGAATAGTGATAAATGTTCAAGTTAGGATGGTGTGTGACTTGGAGGGGAGCATGGAGGTGATGGTGTTCCCATGACTTTTTTGCCCTTGTCCTTGTTAATAATAGAGGTCATGAGGCTGGGTGTTTCTGTTGGAATAAGCTTGAATTCTGCAGATCATATACACAGTTCACTGCTGGTGGAGGGTGTGGATATTGATTTCCAGTGGCATAAAGACTGACTAAGCGAACTGCTCTGTCCTGAATGGTGCTGAGCTTCTTGAGTGTTGTTGCATATTTCACCACTCTACTGGCTTGAGCCTTGTAAATGATGGAGAGGCTTTGAGAGGCCAGGAGGTGAGTGCTCATTCTCTGCCTTGCTCTTACATAGAAACATAGAAGATAGGAGCAGGAGTAGGCCATTCGGCCCCTCGAGCCTGCTCCGCCATTCAATGAGATCATGGCTGATCATCCAAATTCAGTACCTGGTCCCTGCTTTCTCCCCATACTCCTTGATCCCTTTAGCCTTAAGAAATATATCTAACTCCTTCTTGAATATATTTAATGAATTGGCCTCTACTGCCTTCTTTGGTAGAGAATTCCACAGGTTCACCACTCTCTGGGTGAAGAAATTCCTCCTCATCTCTGTCCTAAATGGCTTACCCCTTATCCTTAGACTGTGACCCCTGGTTCTGGACTCCCCGACCATCGGGAACATCCTTCCAGCATCTAGTCTGTCTAGTCCTGTTAGAATTTTATAAGTTTCGATGAGATCCCCTCTCATTCTTCTAAACTCCAGCAAGTACAAGCCCAATCAGCCCAATCTCTTCTCATACGTCATTCCTGCCATCCCAGGTATCAGCCTGGTGAATCTTCGCTGCACTCCTTCCATGGCAAGAACATCCTTCCTCAGATAAGGTGACCAAAACTGCACACAATACTCAAGATGTGGTCTCACCAAGGCCCTGTACAACTGCAGCAAGACATCCTTGTTCCTGTACTCAAACCCTCTCGCTATGAAGGCCAACATACCATTTGCCTTCTTAACCACCTGCTGCACCTGTATGCTTACGTTCAGCGACTGGTGCACAAGGACGCCCAGGTCTCGTTGCACTTCCCCTTCTCCCAATCTATTGCCATTCAGATAATAATCTGCCTTCCTGTTTTGACACCAAAGTGGATAACCTCACATTTAACCACGCTATATTGCATCTGCCATGCTTCTGCCCAATCACCCAACCTGTCCAAATCATACTGGAGTTTCTCGGCATCCTCCTCACAGCACACACGCCCACCCAGCTTTGTGTTGTACGCCATGTTGTTGGTATGGTGGGTCCAGTTAAGCTGATCTGTGGTGATCCCCAGGATGTTCATGGTGGGGGATTTGGTGGTGATGGTGCAGATGAAGGTCAGGTGGAATTTTTTCAGCCTTTTCTTGGTGACGATGACCATTACCTGGCACTTAAGTGGCGTGAATGTTACCTGCCAATTGTCAGCCCAAGCCTTGATGTTAACCCGTGGGGTTAATGCATGTGGTTCCTTTGGATATTTTGGTTGGCAGTAGTTTCAGCATTCTTTTGTTGGTACTAATACTTATAAACCCATAAAAAAATGATCAGCATAAATCAAATCTATTGAGATGGCACTGATTTTTGAGAAATCTGTGCATCCATTATGTAATAGCTCTCTCATCCCAACAAACTATTTCTTCCCAGTTTTCTTCTCTTCTCTCCATCAGTCTCCTTAAGACACTAATGTATGAAGTTATATTGTGGCACTTGTCCTCAGGTATCGGCAGCCCTGAGGTACCGCAACCAAGTTGGGCACTATTCATGTGCGAAGCTAACCAGTGCGTGCCAGAGGCTGTTTGACCATGGGGACATAACAATAGAGCCCGGTCATCTTTTCACCTGCGCCTGCTGTCTTTGCAGCTAAAAATCTCCCGTTCTGCTGAAGTTACGAAGGGAGAGTGGGAGAACCCCACGGAGATTAAGGGCCCTGACCATTATACACATACACCTTGTCCCTGGGTTAATGATGCTAGCTGAAGCGCTGCTCCCCTTACTGCTGTTGCAGCTGGGGTCAGCTAACTCAACATAGACCGGGCATCGAATCATAGAATCATAGAACAGTACAGTACAGAAGGAGGCCATTCGGCCCATCGAGTCTGTGCTGGCTATTTCGAGGAGCAATTCACTTAGTCCCACTCGCCTCGCTCTTTCCCCACATCCCTACAATATTTTTCTCCTTCAAGTATTTATCCAATTCCCTTTTGAAGGCTACTATTGAATCTGTATCCACCGCCCTATCAGGCAGTGCATTCCAAATCCTAACCACTCGTTGCGTAAAAAAAAGGATTCCTCATGTCGCCTCTGGTTCTTTTGCCAATCACCTGAAATCTGTGTCCTCTGGTTACCGACACTGCAGCCATTGGAAACAGTTTCTCTTTATTTAATCTATGTAAACCCTTCATGATTTTAAACACCTCGATCAAATCTCCTCTTAGCCTTCTCTACTCGAAGGAGAACAATCCCAGCTTCTCCAGTCTAACTGCGTAACTGTAATCCCTCATCCCTGGAACCTGGAATCTGGGACGTTCTTGGTCCATATATGCACCAAGCACCGCATATACCCCCAAACCATTGGGACAGCTCTAAGAACCATGGATCCATCATGGACAAGTGCCTTCTGCTTCATCACTTGCTGGTTATGTCCTCAGATCCTGGTAGATTTTCAGGAAATAGGATTCCATTTGATGATTCAGCTTTTTGAGTGTTTCCATGATGTTAACCATCCATTTGAGTTTTGGTAAAGTGATGTTATCTACCACAACATGGAACTAAAGCTAGAAATATTCTTCACTTCCTTTAGTTCAGTTTTAACAAAAAAAAAACCTTTACAATGACAGCAACTCGTCATAGGTCAGCAATTTCCCAACGCGAGATGAAAGGTATTTCCTTTAGTCACGTTACATGTGGAAATATGTCGAAAAATATATTTTTTTGTTGAATAGCAATGATGCCTGTTGCCTTGGGAACAAAATTCATAACATCGACATAAACATCACGATAAATGTCGGAGAGAATGGAAAAGTCATCAAGAAAATATTTCCAATAAGGCTATGGAGAATACTGCATAGCAACAAGTAAACTTCAGTAGCTAGGATTACTTAAACAAATAGGTGATGACATGGTAACAAATGAGGTTAAGTACAACGAATGAGCTTACTGACGACCTTTGACCCCACTCCAGAAAGGAATTGGCACCGGGCTTCAGAAAAATCCCAGCGTTTATTAATTGTCTGTACACAAGCTTCCTGTGATGATAGCTTTCTCCTTCTCTTGTTTTCTGCAGTGCTTAAGAGGTCTATTAATTTTTTTCTGTGCATGCGTTTAGTTCCAAGAACAGTGAAAGCCATCATTTTACCTTCTGGGTAAACATCACAGTTGCTTTTGGTGCTCGCGGACTTTGTGACTGCTGCTCTATGGGAACTGGGTAGCGTTTGCTTCACAATTAGGATCAACTACTGTATCAAGTTTTACCCTGTATTTCTCCTTAAAACTCCCCGATGGTTTCCTCTACACACCCACAATCGAATAGTGCAGCAAGAGAAAGTATCGAAACAGTGAAAGAGCAAAGCTTTGAGACACACCCATCATTCTTCAGGTGTGACACTTTGTTGTCGGTGCAGATTTCTGTGTGACACTTAAAAATAAAACGAGAAAGGAAGAACAGTCATTTTCCTCTAAGTGACCTCAACATGTGCCCAACAGCAACTAATCTGGGATTGTCCCAAAAACAGCAATTAGCGCCCAACCTTACTTCATTCTGTGTCCGTCCCTGGAAAAAACTCTCTTACAACTGCACTTATGAAATCCCAACTGTCCAGCCTTTGGCCCTCCATTCACCATGACATTTCTACAGCTACCAATCTGCTCAACCACACCCTCACCACCACCGTTGATGCCCTAGTCCCTGTGATGAAATATATTCCATTCATCACTGCCTGTTTTCTGTGTCTTGTAACTGCCTGCTTTCTGTGTCTTTTCCCTTCCCCCAGTCCTCATGTATTATGTATTGGAATGTGCTGGAATTGGTTGTGTGCAGGGCTCCGCCCATACCTGGCTCCTTTGTAATCTAAGTCAGTCGGGCATCAGCCTCCTGAAGGAAGGCATCTCTCTAGTTTACGTGTGTTATGTTCTAAGTTAATAAAAGCCTTACTTTTGTTCTGCTAACTTCGAGTCTCGGAATAATTGAGGCACATCAATTTTATTAACTTAAATTTTCAACACTATGGGTCAACTCCTGAAACCCGAACGTTTGGATTTGGATCAACATGCTCCGGACGCATCAGCACGCTTCGGACACTGGTTTGACTGTATGGAATTCTTCCTGGACAATTCCGCAGCCGTCAAAGACGCTACGGACACTGCGAAGATGAGACTCGGAATGCTACGGAATTGGGTAAGCCACCGGGTTTACCCCCTCATCCAAGAGCCGATACGTACCTGGCCGCCTGCACCATCTTAAAGGCGCATTACCAGCAGCCTACGAATGAGGTGTATGCTAGGCATCTACTCGCTACTCGTGCACAGCGACCTGGGGAATCGGTGGAGGAGTTCCTAAGCATCCTGAAAAAGCTTGGCAAGGACTGTAAGTGCCGAGATGTAAAAGCCGCAGTGTACACCGACGAGCTTGTTCGCGATGCCTTTATCACAGGCCTCAGCTCCACTCACATCCGGCAAAGACTGCTGGAAAAAACGGAGTTGGACCTGAAACAGGCTGCGGACACCGCGCGGTCCCTGGAGATGGCCCAGAGAAACTCGGACGCCTACTCTTCAGCCCGCGCCGCCCACGCCGCCACGTGTGCGCCGAGGGCGCCGCCATCTTGGAAGGCATCTTCCCCGCCCGGCAGCCCGACACCGGCGGGGCCCAGCTCTCCCCCCAGAAGCCCTACGGCAGCCGCGACGCGTCAAGGACCCAACTGCTACTTCTGCGGGCAGCCAAAGCACACCAGAAACCTGTGCCCGGCGAAAGGCACCACCTGCTTTAAGTGCGGTAAGAAGGGGCACTTCGGGAAGGTGTGCAGAGGGAACCCCGCCGGAAAACCAACCGCCGGAAAACCCGCCACCGCCGCGTGTGCGCCGTGGGAGCAGCCATCTTGGACGCCATCTCGCCCGACCTCGTGGGGTCCGCCATCTTATGAGCAGACAGCGTGGACGCCATCTTGTCTCGATCAGGGCCCTACAGTGGCATCGGTCACAGTGGACCAGACCAGGCCGCACCCGCTATCCAAATCAATGGTGGACATCGAGGTAAACGGGTGCCGGGTTAAATGCTTAATTGACAGTGGAAGCACGGAGAGTTTTATCCACCCTGAACTGGCACAACAACTCTCCCTAAAGGTGGTCCCTGCTCAGGGTACCATCTCTATGGCCGGTAAAACCCAGACATCGACCATTCTGGGTTACTGCACGGTACAATTGTGCGTTAACGGAACTGTGTATGATAATTTTAAAGTATTAATCATGAAGAATCTATGTGCGAGCGTGATCTTGGGTTTGGATTTCCAGTGCAACCACCAAAGCATCACGCTCAAGTACGGTGGGTCCCAGCCGCCCCTCACAGTGTGCGGTCTGGCTACCCTGAAGGTAAAGCCGCCTTCGCTATTCGCGAACCTTACCCCTAACTGCCGGCCAATAGCGAGCAAAAGCAGGAGGTACAGCTGGGAGGACAGGCGGTTTATCGCGACCGAAGTAGACAGGCTCCTGAAAGAGCGCATTATTGAACGCAGCAACAGCCCGTGGCGCGCCCAAGTGGTAGTGGTAAGGGGTAGCGAGAAGAAACGGATGGTGATCGACTATAGTCAAACGATCAACAGGTACACCCTACTAGACGCCTACCCGCTACCCCGCATATCAGAAATGGTGAACCAAATCGCCCAATACCGGGTGTTCTCCACCATCGACCTCAAGTCAGCGTACCACCAGCTCCCTATCAGACCAGAGGACCGCCCGTACACCGCCTTCGAGGCGAACGGACGCCTCTACCAATTCCTCAGAGTCCCCTTTGGGGTGACGAACGGGGTCTCGGTCTTTCAGAGGGAGATGGATCGCATGGTCGATGACCACCACTTGCAGGCAACCTTCCCCTACCTCGACAACGTCACCATCTGCGGTCACAACCAGCAGGATCACGACTCGAACCTCGAGAGGTTCCTGAAAACCGCACAAAAACTCAACCTCACCTATAATGAGGACAAGTGCGTTTTCAACACCACGCGCCTCTGCATACTGGGCAGCGTGGTGGAGAATGGGGAAATCGGACCAGACCCCGACCGATTGCGCCCCCTACGGGAGCTGCCCCTGCCCAACACTCCCAAAGCCCTGAAAAGGTGCCTGGGGTTATTTTCTTACTATTCCCAATGGGTCCCCAACTACTCCGACAAAGCCCGCCCCCTCTTGAAAGCATCCTCTTTTCCGCTCTCTGCTGAGGCCCACGCCGCCTTCAAAAGCATTAAGCAGGATATTGAGCGGGCCACGCTACAGGCAGTGGATGAGAACACTCCATTTCAAGTGGAAAGTGATGCGTCCGACTTTGCCTTGGCGGCCACCCTCAACCAGGCAGGGCGGCCCGTAGCTTTCTTCTCGAGGACCCTCCAAGGGCCCGAGATCAGACACTCCTCCGTGGAAAAGGAGGCCCAAGCCATCGTGGAGGCAGTGCGCCACTGGCGCCACTACCTAGCCGGCAAACGCTTCACCCTACTTACCGACCAGCGGTCGGTAGCGTTTATGTTCAACAATAAACAGAGGGGGAAGATTAAAAATGATAAGATTCTTAGGTGGCGGATCGAGCTCTCCACTTTCGAGTACGACATCATTTACCGGCCAGGGGCCCTTAACGAATCCCCTGACGCCCTCTCACGAGGGATGTGTGCCAGCGCCACCGAGGATCGGCTACAGACCCTCCACAACGACCTCTGCCACCCAGGGGTCACGCGGCTGTTCCACTTCATAAAGTCCCGTAACTTACCCTACTCGATTGAGGAAGTTCGGTCTCTGACCAGGAACTGCCGCACTTGCGCTGAGTGCAAGCCTCGGTTCTACCGCCCAGATAGAGCCCACTTAATCAAAGCTACACGGCCCTTCGAGCGGCTCAGCTTAGATTTCAAGGGCCCCCTCCCGTCCGTCGACCGCAACGTTTACTTCCTGAACATTGTGGACGAATACTCCCGTTTCCCATTCGCCTTCCCCTGCCCAGACATGACCAGCGCCACGGTCATTAAATGCCTCAACAGCCTGTTCTGCCTGTTCGGTATGCCGAGCTATATCCACACGGATAGGGGGGCGTCCTTCATGAGTGAGGAGCTACGCCAGTACATGCTGTCCAAGGGGATCGCCACGAGCCGTACCACCAGCTACAACCCCCGGGGTAATGGCCAGGTGGAGCGAGAGAACGGGACAGTGTGGAAAGCAGTCACTCTAGCTCTAAGGACCAAGGGCCTCCCTATCTCCCGTTGGCAGGAAGTCCTCTCGGATGTGCTCCATTCGATACGGTCGCTATTGTGTACGGCCACTAATGCCACGCCTCATGAACGAATGTTTGTCTTTCCTCGGAAATCCACCTCAGGCGTATCCATGCCGTCATGGCTCTCCACCCCAGGTCCGGTACTCGTGCGAAGGCATGTGAGGGGCCACAAGATGGACCCTCTCGTGGAGCCAGTACACCTACTCCACGCCAACCCCCAATACGCATATGTCCGGCACGCCGACGGAAGGGAGGACACCGTGTCCATAAAAGACGTCGCCCCAGCCGGCATCGACAACAACCACGGCAATAGCAGCGACGACGATCACAGCAACCCTTACCCACCCACTACTCTTTCATCACCCCCGGAAGAACATCGACCAACGGCACCCCCACCAACTACCCCTTCAACAACCCCGGCGGCACCCCCGGCAGAGACCCAGGAGGCTACCGGGGACACCCAGCCGACACCCGCGGCACCACAACAGCCACGTCGGTCGCAGAGGACTATCAAACCCCCGAACAGACTAAATCTATAGAAGGGGTGAATGTGATGAAATATATTCCATTCATCACTGCCTGTTTTCTGTGTCTTGTAACTGCCTGCTTTCTGTGTCTTTTCCCTTCCCCCAGCCCTCATGTATTATGTATTGGAATGTGCTGGAATTGGTTGTGTGCAGGGCTCCACCCATACCTGGCTCCTTTGTAATCTAAGTCAGTCGGGCATCAGCCTCCTGAAGGAAGGCATCTCTCTAGTTTACGTGTGTTATGTTCTAAGTTAATAAAAGCCTTACTTTTGTTCTGCTAACTTCGAGTCTCGGAATAATTGAGGCACATCAGTCCCTATTTAAACAATTACTCTCTCTCACTCTGGCTGTTCCCCCTCGTATGGCCCTCATCTTCGCTCCCTTAAGTCCAAGGGACGCAGACTTGAACGGATATGGCGGACAACTGGTTTAGCCATTCACCGCCAGATCTGGCTGGACCACAAAGCATTATCGGGTCCTGCTCTCGTCTGCCAAAATTGCTCACTATTCCAGAATCATTCTGGAATGCAATAAACCCCAGCTTCTATTCTCCACTGCTAACCATCTTCTTAAACCTCTCTCCCCTGTCTCCTCCACCCTCACCTCCGACAACAAATGGACTTCTTTGTCTCTAGGGTTTAAACCATCCGTTCAGCTGCCACTTCCCTTTCTTTCCCTAGTCCACCGGGCCACACTTCCTCTAAGGTTCCCCCCTGCCCTAGCCCTGAGCTCACATCTTTTTCCAGTTTCTCTCCAATCTCCCCTCATGACCTCTCCACGCTCATCTTGTCCATGAGACCCACTTCCTGCTCCCTTGACCCTATTCCCACCAAACTGCAGACCACCCAACTTCCTTTTCTGGCCCCCATGTTAGCTGATATTGTTAACGGTTCTCTCTCCTCAGGTACTGTCCCCCCTCCCTCAAATCTGCCGTCATCACCCCTCTCCTCAAAAAAACAACCCTTGATCCCTCCGTCCTTGCAAACTACCGCCCCATCTCCAACCTCCCTTTCCTCTCCAGTCTTTCAACGTGTTGTCGCCTCCCAAATCCATGCCCATCTTTCCTGCAGCTCCCATGTTTGAATCACTTCAGTCAGGTTTCCATCCCTGCCACAGTACCGAAACAGCTCTCAAAAAAGTCACAAAAGACATCCTTTGTGACTGTGACAAAGGTAAATTACCCCTCCTTGTCCTTCTTGACTTGTCTGCAGCCTTTGACACGGTTGACCACTCCATCCTTCTCCAACGCCTCACCACCGTTGTCCAGCTGGGTGGGACTACACTCAGCTGGTTCCATTCTTATCTATCTAATCGTAGCCAGAGAATTACCTGCAATGTCTTCTCTTCCCGCTCCCATATTGTTACCTTTGGTGTCCCCCAAGGATCAATCCTTGGCCCCCTCCTATTTCTCATCTCCATGCTGCCCCTTGGCGACATCATCCGAAAACACAGTATCAGTTTCCACATGTCCGCTGATGACACCCAGCTCTACCTCACTACCACTTCTCTCGACCCCCTCCATGGTCTCTAAATTGTCAGACTGCTTGTCCAACATCCAGTTCTGGATGAGCAGAAATGTTCTCCAATTAAATATTGGGAAGACCGAAGCCATTGTTTTCAGTCCCTAGCCATTGACTCCATCCCTCTCCTTAACATCTGACTGAGGCTGAACCACACTGTTCGCAACCTTGGTGTCATATTTGACCCTGAAATGAGCTTCCGACCACATATCCGCAGCACAACAAAGACCGCCTATTTCCACCTCCGCCCTTGCCTCAGCTCATCCGCTGCTGAAACCCTCGTCCATGCCTTTGTTACCTCTAGACTTGACTATTCCAACACACTCATGGCTGGCCTCCCACATTTTACCCTACGTAAACTTGATGTCATCCAAAACTCAGCTGCCCGTGTCCTAACTCACACCAAGTCCCCTTCACCCATCACCCCTGTGCTCGCTGACCGACTTTGGTTCCCAGTTAAGCAACGCCTCAATTTCAAAATTCTCACTCATGTTTTCAAATCCCTCCATGGCCTCGCCCCTCCCTATCTCTGTAATCTCCTTCAACCCCACAACCCCCCGAGATATCTGCGTTCCTTTAATTCTGCCCTCTGAGCATCCCTGATTATAATCGCTCAACCATTGGTGGCCGTGCCTTCTGTTGCCTAGGCCCTAAGCTCTGGAATTCCCTGCCTAAACCTCTCTGCCTCGCTACCTCTCTTTCCTCCTTTAAGACGCTCCTTAAAACCTACCTTTTTGACCAAGCTTTTGGTCACCTGTCCTAATTTCTCCTTATGTGGCTAGATGTCAAATTTATTGATTTATAATACTCCTGTGAAGCGCCTTGGGATGTTTTACTATGTTAAAGGCACTATATAGATACAAGTTGTTGTTGTAAAGCGAGAAGCCTCTGGTGACACACAGCTGTACCTTAACGAAACATCTTCAAAATGGAAGGCACTGGGCAAAGTATTTTTAAACAATGGACTTTATTAGCTACCTTGCCGGGGGGGTGGGCGGCATTATTGGGAAATATTACAATTTTCTGCAACTAATAAATATTTGAGTATTATTGGAGTGGTGAACACCTAATTTGGTGGGGGGGAGGTGGTTGGCAGGGTGAGCTCGGGTACATTGTATTAAAACTTGGTTTGACTCCAGCCCAAGCTGCTGCGATGGAAATCTTTTCTGTGCAAGATGTGAGGGTTTCCGGTTGAACTGATTTTCGGTCATTTTAATCTAGCGCCAGCTGTGAGAATGGTCACAATTCAGCACAAACTTGTTCTAAATCGCCAGTCTTGCTTAGAGTGGCTATAAACCAAGTGCTCTACTCGGAGCTCCGACACGGCAAGAGAGCCCCAGGTGGGCAGAGGAAGCGCTTCAAGGACACCCTCAAAGCCTCCTTGAAAAAGTGCAACATCCCCACCGACACCTGGGAATCCCTGGCCCAAGACCGCACAAAGTGGAGGAGAAGCATCCGGGAAGGTGCTGAACACCTCGAGTCTCTTCGCCGGGAGCAAGCGGAAGCCAAGCGCAAACAGCGCAAGGAGCGCACGTCAACCCAAGCACCCCACCCACCCACCCTTCAACCACCGTCTGCCCCACCTGTGACAGAGACTGTAGGTCCGCATTGGACTCATCAGTCACCTGAGAACTCATTTTAATGTGGAAGCAAGTCATCCTCGGTTCCGAGGGGCTGCCTACGAGAGAAAGAGAGAGAGAGGCTATAAACAACAACTTGCATTTATATAGCGCTGTTAACGTAGTAAAACGCCCCAAGGCACTGCACAGGAGTATCATAAGTCAATAAATTTGACACCGAGCCACATAAGAAGAAATTAGGACAGGTGACCAAAAGCTTGGTCAAAGAGGTCGGTTTTAAGGAGCGTCTTAAAGGAGGAGAGTGAGGTTTAGGGAGGGAATTCCAAAGCTTCGGGCCTCGACAGCTGAAGGCACGGCCACCAATGGTGGAGCGATTAAAATCAGGGGCCCGCAAGAGACCAGAATTGGAGGAGTTGTGGGGCTGGAGGAGATGGTTGTTGCGGAAAATGGGCATTAGGGGCTGCTTCTGTGGGATTGGAGGTAAGGCATAGCAATGAAGCAAAGTACAGGAAACTTTCGATTAACCGGCCCCTAAATAACCGAAATGTTGGTTAACCGGCAAAATTCAGGAATCGGTTTCAGCTAACTTTTATAACTTTTATTACTTGCACAGCAACAAATTGAGGAAGGCAAGGGTTTGGCTGCAGCTGTTGCTAAGCTACAGAGACGCTTGCAACTTGTGGACGTTCTTCTGAAGCAGGGTTTGTTGCTTCATACGGAGCTCTCAGCTCCGTATCTTTCACTATAGCGTTCGGTTATCCGGAATTGTTGCTGAACCGGCATCACGTCGGTCCCGTCCGTGCCGGATACCAGAAAGTTTCCTGTAGAAGGGACTCGATAGGGCATAGTCGGTGATCCTGCACTCCCAGCGCAGAGTTTTGTGATAGGGCAACAATATTGTAGCGCTGATTCTCCGACCCACTCTCCCTTCTTGTGAGACTCTTGTTTTACAAGCGCAGGGTTGCTTGATAAACCCCTACAACTCTGCCGTCTGTTGTACTTGATCTCCATCTGATTGACATTGAAAATATTTAATTCCTCACCACCGATGTCCCTCCCATCCATGAGCAGAAAAATCTGTCAAAATACTCAGTTAAAAAGATGACCTAATTTAATTTTAAAATGAAATAAGGTGAATAGGCCCAGAATTTGCTGGGAAATTAACAGTGAGTTTAATGGCGCTCACCGTTATTATTGGGTTAACTCCTGTGGTCCAGCAGAGGTCATTTCAAAGTTTTCTCACAGACTACCTCCAACCACTGTAGCATGCATCTCCTAATAAGGAGCAATAGATTGGTTTCAGATTATTACTGGGGCTACACTGCCATCAGTGATGGGGTATTAGCTATTTATACTAATTTTACGCTTTATTAGTAGCTCGATTGAATGAAGCAGTCTGATTAACTGAGGAGATTGTGATCAAAAGCTTGTTTTGCTAAACTGAGTGAATCATAAGCAGCATCTCACGATAAGTAGTAAAAGGGCACATCAGATTCTGAGGGGGGACAAACATAACTGAAACGTACTTGGTCAGCAACACTGGGGTTAGATTCATGGGGGCCCCGGGCAGAGGCTGAGGAGTGGGACCCTCCCCTCCCTTCTCCCACCCGCACTCTGGTGACTTCTGACATGAATCGGTTATTCATGGAAGAAAGACTTGTGAAGTGATGCTGAGCGGCCTGCGGGTGGCGCTGTCCAGGGAGAGTATAAATACTCGGGCACGGGCCCAGCTTGCGCAGGAACATTCTTAACAGGAACTAGTGAAGGACACAACTGGACCTCCATGTTGTAAAACAGTTGATTAAAGCTTTGTTTAACGCTTAGACCAAGTGCCTAGTAGTTTTCTTATGTCAACTTCCACTACTAACTTAGCCCAGTGAGTCATTCCTGCACCCCTCCACCCCTCTCCCCCACCCCCCACCCCACTTCCCTCCCACCCATCCATAGCCTGCCACCCTTGGCAAATGCCCTGGTTGCTTGCCCCTAAAACTGGTACTGATGTACAATGCCCGCTCTCCTGATATTCTGCTCCTATGTTAATGTCAAGTCTATGACTTTTGTATAATATTTGTTGCAGCAAGAATGAATGGAATGGAGTTGGAGAAATCAGGGGCTCTTGGCTGGGGCAAAGATTGCATCATCTAAAAGTTAAGTGTCTTTGTAGACAACACTTGGCCCATGTGTTCGCCTGGACTGGTTTGGATTACTTGAGAGGGTCAGAGAGGAATTTTCCAGATTATTTCTCCCCCTCATTGGCCCAGGGTTTACTTTCCTACATTTTTTTTTGCCTCTCCCGGGTGATGACGTGAAGTCACCCGTTTTACACGATCGCACAAAGACAGAATTACCTCCCAGTATTCAGTGTCTAGGTTCCGGTCGCAACCTTATGTGGAATAAACAATGCACCTTGACCTCCGTCTTGCTGTGCAAACTACTCAGTCCAGGCTCGAAAACATTTACATTGAGTAGTGTGAGGGACTGGTTCCGCTGAGTGGGTGCTCAGCTTCTGTGCAGCCTGGGACTAGCCAGGGCATTTCTTCCATAGTAACAAAAGCAAAATGCTGCGGATGCTGGAAATCTGAAATAAAAACGGAAAATGCTGGAAATACTCAGCAGGCCAGGCAGCATCCGTGGAGAGAGAAACAGAGTTAACGTTTCAGGTCGATGACCTCTCGTCAGAACTGGAAAAAGTTGGAGATGTAAAAGGCTTTTAAGCAAGTGCAGGGGCAGGGAGAGGGGGGAGGAGAGGAAAGAACAAAAGGGAAGGTCTGTGATAGGATGGAAGGCAGGAGAGATTAAGGGACAAAAGGGATGATGGTGCAGGGCAAAAGGAGATGGTAATGGAACAAGTTAAGAAACAAAAGATGACTCTAGATGAGGTGTAAATGGCAATGGCAGAATCATCAACAGCTGCCATGTGAAAAAAAAATAGGGGCAGAGGTTACAGTCTGAAATTGTTGAACTCGATGTTGAGTCCGGAAGGCTGTAAAGTGCCTTCTTATAAAGGGTATTTCTTCCATTTGTTTCAGGGTGCTTAATGGGAGCTGAATCCCTTAGATCACCCTCGAGTCCAGGAATATTCCAAGCTCACAGGGCTGGTCATATTTTAATGTTTTTAGCTTGTGCATGAGGATGCTGAAACAAGCCCTCATTTTACTGTAAGCTATCTACTTAAATGTCAGGAAGAACGTTCGTCATGTCATATTCACCTTATGCAAATGAAATTGGTTCAGCATCTCATGGTTCTCTCATGGAGAGATTGAGTAGACCAGGCCTATACTCCCTAGAGTTTAGAAGAATGAGAGGTGATATCATTGAAACATATAGGGGGAAAAGAGGGCGCTAACAGGGTGCAAAGCAACTAGCGCCCGGGCGGGAGGTTAGAGGCGGCTGTGACCGTTAGTACCCCATGGCGCTGCGCTGCCGGCGATGACGTCATCGCCGTGTGCAGCGCCCCACTTGTGCCCCGGCTGCAATCTTCAGCATCGCCCCCTGACTTACCACCAGACGCTATGTCCGACGGGGTCAGGGGGGCTTACTTGAGCCCGGGGCGGTGCTAATTAAAGGTGAGGTGCCGGTCGGCCATTTTTGTTGTTGGCCGCCTGCCAGCACCTGACCCTGTTGCCGTCACCGGCCTCCTCAGCAGACCCCCCTCCCCCCCTGCGGCGTGCCGGCTGTGCTCTGTGAGCCCGGCACTTCTCTTGTGTGCCATACTCTTTTGCCGGCACTCTGATCCCTGGTGGCCCAGCTGGGCCCCGGGTCGCGCTGCGCTAGGCCCTTCCCCTATAAGAAAGGGAGGAAGGCATGCAGTACCATGGCGCTGCAGCACATAGCACTGCGATATTCCCTCGCAACGCCCCAAGAAGGAGGCGGGGCGCATCCAGTAGTGCCCTGATTCCCTCTTGGGGCGCTACCAATGAAGTTTGGCCGCGGGTCGCTAATTTTGTCCGGGCGCTAAAAGTAGTGCCCTGGCGAAGTTAGCGTCCCAAAGAGGGCGCGACTCAATTTTTCCTCTATCAAATTTGTTGTGTATGTACCTTTAAGAGAAGCACTGATTTTATACTGCAGTACCGGCAGTGACCACACCTGTATAAAAAGCCCTAGCAGGCTTCTGTACTTCAGTCTTGAATTACTCTCTGTTCAGTAAATACCTGTTTTATTGTTCTCCTGCAGTCCGAGTATTATTGATCCTCGGACACTACACTGGCGACGGGCAGGTTCGAACTCACCTGCAGTACTGCATCACCTCACGGGGATCTTTTCCCTGAAGAGAAGCTTCTTGGAGGTCGAAGTCAGAACGGCGGGCGTCGACCGCGGGCAACCGCCCAGGGATCCATCAGAGAGTTGCAGGGGAGGCTGTGGAGAGCTGGGCCTGGCTCCCCAGTCGAGGTGTTCCAGCAAGTCGTGCTGGTAGCAGGTAGTGCGCTGACCCTTCCGGACTGCGGCGGGCTCGGGCTCGATCGAGCGGCTCTGCAAAGGGGCCGTGCAGCGTCGTCGGGAGGGAAGAGAGAGAGAGAGGGTGGAGCGCACAGGGCATGGTCAGTGCTCAAGAACAGGGCAGCGTGGAGAGGATAGAACGTGGGGAAGGAAAAGTGATACGCGCCGAAGCCGCAGGTCGCCGCCATTACCCTGTAGAACGCTAGGAGCAGCGTGGCAGCAAGGGGAAGAAGGAAAAGCGCGGGAGGCGCCATTTTATTCCATTGGGGAAGAAGAAAAAGTGCGGGAGGTGCCATTTTAAATCACTCAAGATGCCGAAGAGTGGCAGTATCACTGCTTTCGACAACGAGGTAGAGGACTGGACCACGTATGTTGAAAGAATTGAAGTGTACTGCAAGGCAAATGAGGTGGCCGATGGAAAGAAGGCGTCGGTATTATTAAATTTGATGGGCGCGAGAACGTACGGCCTGTTGCGGAATTTAATTACCCCAGCTAAACCAATGGAGAAAAGTTTTGAAGAGATTGTTAATATCTTACAGGAACACCTAAACCCTACACCGCTGCTGATAACAGAAAGATTCAAGTTCCATAAAAGAAACCAGCACAAAGATGAGAGCAATGCTGACTATCTTACGGAACTACGCAAGTTATCGAAGCACTGCCAGTTCGGAGCAGGACTGGCAGACACCTTACGGGATAAGTTTGTCTGCGGGCTCCAGAGTGAAGGAACCCAGAAACGACTACTTTCGGAAAAGGACCTGACGCTAGAACAGGCTTTCAGCGTGGCAGTATCCTACGAAGCAGCAGCACGGGGAGCTGCAGAAATACAACAGAAACCACAAGAATACAGCGCTAACGAAATGGCGTATGGAGCAGAAAAGTGCTATCGCTGCGGCAGGACAACCCATGATCAGAAGGACTGCTGGTTTAAGGACAAAGTATGCAGGCAATGTGGGAAAATGGGACACATAGCAAGAGTCTGCAGGTCGAGAAAGAAAACCAACACTACAAGAACTACTAAGGAAAAGTACAAGAAAGTAAAAAAAATGACAGACAGTAGTTCGGAAGATCAGGAGAGTGATAATGACTCCGGGAGCAGGAGACTAAGTTGTCTAAAGTTACACAACGTGATCGCAAAGGAGGATCACCGAACCATTTGGGTCACCCTCATGATAGCAGGGTCCCAAGTAAAGATGGAATTGGATACAGGATTAGCCCTAACTGTCATGAATCGACGAGACTATGAGCGGCTATTCTCACACATACCCTTAAAGGACACGTCCATTGTATTGAAGACATACACGGGGCAAAAAGTCTACCCCAGAGGAAAAATAAGGGTGCCAGTTAAATACAACGGCAAGGAAACACAGAAACTGTATCTATATATACTACAAGATGGAGGACCACCATTATTGGGACGTGAATGGATCCAAAAAATACAATTGGATTGGCATTCCATTCAGGTGCTAACTGTGACTGACAAAAAGGATGATGACGTCACACCTGGACAACTGTCAAAAATTCTAACTGATGCGAAAGAGGTGTTCCAACAAGGACTTGGGACTTTAAAAGGAGTAAAGGCAACGATAAAAATCGAAGATAACGCAAACCCAACATTTTTTAAGGCTAGACCGGTACCATACGCGATCCACCCAGCCGTTGAAGCAGAACTGGAGAGTCTGGAGCGTTCGGGTGTGCTGTCCAAGGTAGACTGGAGCGAGTGGGCCAACCCATCGTTCCTGTAATGAAGAAATCATTGAGCAGCACGCCTGGGGAGCTGAAGAAGGTTCGCGTCTGTGAGGACTTCAAGGTAACTGTGAACCCAGTCCTGCACACAGTACAATATCCTCTTCCACGGATAGAAGATATTTTCGCCTCACTATCTGAAGGGAAACGCTTTACGAAGATTGATCTGGCCCAAGCGTATCTACAAATGGAGGTGGAAGAAGCATCGAGGAAATACCTCACCATAAACACTCACAAAGGCCTTTACCAGTACAATCGACTGATATTCGGGGTAGCATCAGCCCCGGCTATTTGGCAGAGGGTGATGGAACAAGTCCTGCAAGGGATTCTGGGGACCCAGTGTTATTTGGACGACATCCTGGTTACGGGCGAAAATGACAGTGAACACCTTGCCAACCTGGAGCAGGTGCTCACTAGATTACAGGAATATGGGCTACGAGCCAATCGCCCCAAATGCGAGTTCTTCAGGAGACAAATCTTGTATTGTGGCCACATGATTGATGAGGAAGGGTTGCATAAGTCACCAGACAAGATTGAGGCTGTAGTCAAGGCTCCAGCACCGGAAAATGTGTCGCAACTGAGGTCGTTCCTCGGGTCGGTGAACTACTACCATAAGTTCTTGCCGAATTTATCTACGATTCTGCACCCACTGAACGCCCTGCTGCAAACTGGAGTAACATGGAAATGGAGTGATGAGCGTAAGCATGCCTTTCAGAAATGTAAATGCCTAATCACTTCAAAAGAAATATTGGCCCACTACAACCCAACACTACCGATTCGGTTGGCATGTGATGCATCTCCTTACGGCATTGGAGCGGTGCTGTCACACAAATTCCTTGACGGTTCAGAGAGGCCAATAGCCTTTGCATCGTGCTTGTTAACCTCAGCCGAGCGTAACTACACCCAGATTGACAGGGAGGCCCTCAGCCTGGTGTGGGGGGTGAAGAAGTTCAATCACTATCTACACGGGCAGAAATTCACCCTACTGACTGATCATCAGCCCCTGGTCTCCATTTTTAACCCAGAGAAGGGCGTTCCGGTGATGACGGCGCAACGGCTGCAAAGATGGTCACTTTTTCTAGGGGCACATCAGTACGACATAGAGTACAAGGGTACGAAACAGCATGGAAACGCTGATGGGCTGTCGCGCCTACCGTTGCCTACGGTAGAGGAAGCACCTGCAGTGGACCCTGTTGAGATATTCCATTCGACCATAGTCGAATGTCTGCCTGTTACAAACTCAAGTATAGAGAAGGAAACCTGAAATGACCCGACACTCTCTCGGGTCTATGATTTGACGGTGAAGGGATGGCCAGCACATGGCGACTCACTGTTGCCAGCATTCTCGCCAAGGAGAGAACAGCTGTCAGTGTGCCGGGGGACCGTGATGTGTGCATCCCGAGTGGTAATTCCACCCAAGTTGAGAGATAGAGTGCTCAATGAGCTTCATGAGGGTCATCTGGGAGGGGTAAAAATGAAAAGCCTAGCCAGGGCGTTTGTGTGGTGGCCGGGAATCGATAAAGAAATCGAGGATATGACCAAGAGATGCACAGGATGCCAGAAGGTCCAAAACGCTCCACCACAGGCCCCGCTACACCCATGGGAGTGGCCCTCATCTCCATGGCAACGGGTACACATTGATTTTGCTGGTCCATTTATGGACTCAATGTTTCTAATCGCCGTGGATGCCCATTCGAAATGGCCAGAGGTCATCAAAATGTCCTCCACCACCATGGAGAAAACTATTGCAGTCCTACGGACCATCTTCACCAGGAATGGCTTGCCAGAACAGATTTGCTCCGACAATGGGCCACAGTTTGTGTCCGAGGATTTCCGGAGGTTTCTGAGGAATAATGGGGTGAAACATTACACATCTGCCGCATATCATCCAGCCACAAATGGATTGGCTGAGAGGTTTGTTCAGACCTTTAAAAAGGCGATGTGTAATGACGACATACCACTACAACACAAGGTAGATAATTTCTTGTTTGCTTACCGGAATGCGACACATGCAGTCACCAACCAAGCTCCAGCCATAATGTTCTTCAACCGAAGGCTAAGATGTCGCTTGGATTTGCTCAAACCAAACATAAGACGAGATGTTGAGGATAAGCAATTCCAGCACATCAATGAGAAGCCAACCAGGAGCTTCAAGATAGGGCAACCAGTCTTGGCCCGCGACTACCGAACAGAAAAATGGCAGCCAGGAACGATATGCACACAGCAGGGACCACTAATGTACACAGTGGACGTTGGAGAGAGCATTGTGAGACGCCATGCTGACCAGATTCTAGAGTCACAGGAACAAGCCAAACCTATACCACGAGCATGTGCACCTGGTAATGAACCCGAAGTAGAGATTGCGTCTACCTCAGAAGCAGTGGTATTGGAAGCTGACGAACCAACCAATGACAATGAGCCAGAATCGACTCCGCCACAAGAACAGGATACTCGAGAAAGGCGCTATCCAGTCAGGATCAGGAAGCCTCCTCAAAGACTGAACTTATAAATGATTATTTCAGTTGATATATATAGTACAGAGAAAATTGTAATTGTAATTAGTTATTATTTAGTTGTTAAATGAATGTTATGTACTGTTTATCTAAAAGGGGAGGAATTGTTGTGTATGTACCTTTAAGAGAAGAACTGATTTTATACTGCAGTACCGGCAGTGACCACACCTGTATAAAATGCCCTAGCAGGCTTCTGTACTTCAGTCTTGAGTTACTCTCTGTTCAGTGAATACCTGTTTCATTGTTCTCCTGCAGTCCGAGTATTATTGATCCTCGGACATTACAAAATTCTTAAAAGGCTTGAAAGGGTAGCTGCTGGGAGGATGTTTCCCCTGGCTGGAGAGTCTAGAACCAGGGGTTATAGTTTCAGGATAAGGGGTCGGCCATTTAGGACTGAAATGAGAAATTTCTTCACTCAAAGGGTGGTGAATCTTTGGAATTCTCTACCCCAGAGGGCTGTAGATGCTCAGTCGTTGAGTGTATTCAAGACTGAGATCGCTAGATTTTTGGATGCTAAGGGAATCAAGGGATAGGGTGGGAAAGTGCAGTTGATGTAGAAGATCATCCATGATCTTATTGAATGGCGGAGCAGGCTTGAAGGGCCGAGTGGCCGACTCCTGCTCCTATTTCTTGTATGTTCTTATGAAAGGCAGCACCTCTGGCAATGTGACACTCCCTCAGTCCTGCACTGAAGTGTCAGCCTGGATTAAATCCATAGTTGAGCTTGAATCCACGACTTTCAGAGGCAAGAGCTCTGCCAAGTGAGCCAAGCTGACAGAATACCACCAAATGGATTAACTGGTTACTCATCTCATTGCCCTGAATTGCACAGCACAGCTGCCCTGTTTGTCCATAGGAACAATCAGCACAGTCCAAAAGTAACTGACTGTGTGAAGGGCATTCACATGTTTTGATGACATGACAAGGCGATACATAAATGTGAGTATTTCATTCTCCAAAAATGACTTTTTCACTTTATTTCCAATATACCCTATTCTAATTGTCACATAACGTTTGTTTTCCTCTAGCTGGGCCCCACCTCAGCCCATCCGTAACAATTAGAAAAGCAGTTTTGCATTTGTAGGAAAGTCAAGAATGGGTTAATGACCCTTTGTAATTACAATCTTCATATAATAACAGAAAAGATCTGAATTCCTTCCAGCGTTTCAGCCAGAATTTGTCATATAAAACCCTTGATAATCCATTAGACCCATCTGTTATTGAAAATTTCATGCACTGACCACCAACATTTGGAATCTTTAGCAATTTTTCGGTACCCTGACCCCCCCCATAAAAAGTGCAATTGGAGGATACTTGTGTTTGCGATCTGGGGGAGTGGGCAGTATTGTGGGCGGAAACTTGTTCGGATGCAGGGATTAATACGGACACACTTAAAAGATTGCGGATACTCGGGCGCATTTTAGTTACGTGATCGCCCAAAATCCTGCGATCTTTTGAACCGCGTAACTTGTTTCTGCCCAGACTCCACGTCTCTCTGAGCGCCAGTGTGGAGGATACTCTGTGCTCCTGTTTTTTAACACATGGTTAGTTGGAACTAAGGTTAGCAGACAAAAGTTTACAAAATTAAAATGCATGCTGCAAAATTTTCATTCAACAATTCGAACATGTACATGTGTGAGTTTGGAGAACAGCAAAATATTCATACCAGTCAGAGCTGTAAAAGGAAGCAACTGCAGTGATGTAACATTCAGTCAGTTTCATAGCTACTTCTGTTACATCAAACACCTCTGCTACTAATTCAATTCCAGGGACTGGCCCATTTAATCTTTTGGAGAAACAGTATCGTCTGTTCTTAATTAAAGAAAGAAAGGCTTGCATTTATTTAGTACCTTTCACAACCATAGGATGTCCCAAAGCACTTAACAGCCAATGAAATACCACTGTCTTAATGTAGGAAATGCAGCAGCCAATTTGCGCACAGCAAGCTCCCACAAGCAGCAATATGATAATGGCCCAGAACTTGGTGTCGGGGGCTTGCCGCGCGTGCAAGCCCCCGATCTGCACTCACCCTGCGCGTTGACATCTGAAGCCCGGGCCTGCTTGCATTTCCTGTCACAGGCCCGGTTCAGATGTCAGTGTGCAGTGCTTACCTGATCCAGCGGCGTAGTTAGTGCGATGTGCCGGCTGGGATCAGGTGAGCACTGTACAACCAATCAGGGGAGGGGAAGGTTCATTCGTGAGTTTGAGAGTAAGAACTGTCAAACTCATGAAAACTACGGGGGCCCAAAACACTATTTAAACTTTAAATAAAAATTTAGAAAACACCCCAATCATTAAATTAAGTATAAATAAGTAAAAAAAAATAATTTAAACAATAATTTTTTTTTTTGAAAAAAATAAATTTTTAATAAAAAGGGTCTAAAACTAAACTTACCTTATTGTAGATTCTTTAAAATAATAAACCTGTGGAAATTCTTTTTCTAAATTACACTAAAACACCACTTACCTGTAAAAATAAATACTTACGTGTGCTTTTTACAAGCGTAAAGACCGCAAATCCCCCAAAACAGAGGAAATCCAAGACGCACGCGCTGCCCCCTACAGTGCACGCGCTAGCCTCTTCGCCTCTTGGGTTAGAGGAGAGGAAATGCCGGTTTTCAGCGCATGTGCTGTGCATGCTGAAAACCGGCATTTCCTCCGGCCAGACGCGTGAGTACCCCTTCCGTACTCACGCGTTTGGGGAGGAATTACTGCCCCAATGACCAGATAATCTGTTTTTTTGTGATGTTGATTCAGGGATAAATATTGGCCAGGACATCGGGATAGCTCCTCTGCTCTTCTTCGAAATAGTGCCATGAGATCTTTTACATCCGCCCGAGAGAGCAGACGGGGCCTCGGTTTAATGTCACATCCAAAAGACAGCACCTCCAACATTGCAGCTCTCGCTCAGCACTGCACTATATAAATGAAAGTCTTTCTTTCTAACATGTAATGGGTTTCATACACGTTTCAATCCAGATTAACCTGCATTCCTGGGAGTCAGTAAGTGTCCATAGACGGCTTCTGCCCGGATATACCTACAAATATGTTTTTCTGCCCAGAATTCTACTGTGGCTTCTGTGCATCAGACCAGCAGAGCTGCACCACTATAGAGCCCACTTGAGTACTCAGTGACATCAAGAAAGAAGATCACAACAGCTGATCAGAGATTCTAAATCCGTACTGTTGATGATCCAAGTCTTTAGTTTTTCCTTACTCAGATGAGAGATTGTCAATGTTGTGAGCTGGATGTTGGAGCCCCAACACATGCCAAAGCTTGCAGAACTAGATTTCAATGGAGCGGGATGTGTTCTAGGCTGTGATAAAAAGGGGACATAATCTAGGACTTTAAAATGCTGAGATGACATGGAAGTACGCAGGCTATTTGAGTTAGAGTACAAGCACAGAACTAGAGGCTACAGATTGAAATGAACAAGCCTCAACTTAAACTGGAGGCAGCACATGCTTTTACCCATAGTTTGGAGGATATGTCGAGGCAGTTGAGACTACGCGCTTAACTCGTTGAGTAAAAGAGCTGGATAAATATGTGGCTGCAAATAAGATTTGGAAAATTATCAGGATAGGTCAGGATGGAGCTGATGTTCCTGTGGTGCTAGATTTGGGAGAAGGGGAATTTGCAGAAAGCTCTGGAGGGCAGAAGGCCAGGGTTGAATGATGGAGATGTGAGGATGGATGAACATTCTGAATGTTTGCCCGACAACATTTGTGGATCCAGAAGTGCTTATGCAACACTTTCTACCAAGAAACTGTACATGGTCTGTGGCCTTCACGGTTGAATGTCCCTTTCTCATTCTATGTTTTCTGATATTATTGTGGCTGCAGAGAGTGGTGGTGAGAGTTACACCTCTGATCCCTCATACCATTGGGTTTGTGTGTTGCTGTGGGGAAGCTGTGTATATATATCCTGTGCAAAACATTGGCACAAGTTGCATATATTTGTATTGCCAGCTACCTGCAAACAGGAACATGAAACCCACCTGATCATTGTAAATAGATTCAATGATGAATGCCCTGTAGGGAGGTGACATAGAAACATAGAAACATAGAAGATAGGAGCAGGAGTAGGCCATTCGGCCCCTCGAGCCTGTTCCGCCATTTAATGAGATCATGGCTGATCATCTAAATTCAGTCCCTGCTTTCTCCTCATATCCCTTGATCCCTTTAGCCTTAAGAAATATATCTAACACCTTCTTGAATATATTTAATAAGTTGGCCTCAACTGCCTTCTGTGGTAGAGAATTCCACAGGTTCACTACCCTCTGGGTGAAGAAATTCCTCCTCATCTCAGTCCTAAATGGCTTACCCCTTATCCTTAGACTGTGACCCCTGGTTCTGGACTCCCCCGCCATCGGGAACATCCTTCCTGCATCTAGTCTGTCTAGTCCTGTTAGAATTTTATAGGTTTGTGATGAAATATATGCCTTCATCAGCCCATGTGTTTTACCTGCTTGTATTGTGTGAACCGCCCCCTTTTGTTCCTATTGTGTGTATTGGCTACGCCCCTGTCTTTTGCCATATAAAGGTCTCAAGAGCTGTATGAGTCATTCCTACCAGACGAACCCGATGTGGGAAGACCTGTAATGCTGCAATGTTCTTAGTGATTAAAAGCCTTCAGTTGAATCCTTGTCTTTGAGTCATTGATGGCATATCATGGTGTCAATGAGATCCCCTCTCATTCTTCTAAACTCTAGCGAATACAAGCCCAATCGACCCAATCTCTCTTCATACATCATTCCTGCCATCCCAGGTATCAGTCTGGTGAATCTTCGCTGCACTCCCTCCATGGCAAGAACATCCTTCCTCAGATAAGGCGATCAAAACTGCACACAATACTCAAGGTGTGGTCTCACCAAGGCCCTGCATTGTGACCAATGGTGTCTTCTTCCAGAACTGTGTAAATTTAAAATACTTTCTCCAAGAAGAGCAATTTCAAAAGCATTTAAAGAGCCAGGAGGGCTGGGTAGTGAGAGAATTGATTTACACCATCAATTCGAAGAAATGAGGACAGGCACTGATCATGCTTGTGTTCACAGTCACTGTGGGAGGTGCTGCCCATTTGTAGAAACTGAGGGTCTGGTTTGTTACCATGGCATCCATGATATATTAGTCTTATCATTCAGAACTGTGAAGCCAGGTCTAGACATTAGAATAATAGGATCTCTAAAAATAGGACATGCAGTCATTAGTGAAGAATTTACATTCTGCCAAAAGATAGTTCCAATTTAATATTTCATTATTGCCTTTGGCTGCATTTCAGATTATTAAATATTACAAGCACAACTGCAGCCATTTTTACATAATATGTCAAATTAAGAGAACGAAAGGTAAATATCTGAGAGTTCATTCCTTCAATTAACTGCTCTGCAGCACTTATTTTTCAATGAGGCCCGAAAGAGGTTATTAATAGTGTTTCTGTGTATAGTTCTCTTGCTTCCTCTGATTTCTTAAAATTCATTCTTGGGATGTGGGCGTTGTTGGCAAGGCCAGCATTTATTGTCCATCCCTAATTGCCCTTGAGAAGGTGGTGGGGGGCCACCTTCTTGAACCGCAGCAGTCCGTGTGGTGAAGGTACTCCCACAGTGCTGTTAGGGAGGGAGTTCCAGGATTTTGACCCAGCGACGATGAAGAAACGGATGATATATTTCCAAGTCAGGATGGTGTGTGACTTGGAGGGAAATTTGGAGGTGGTGGTGTTCCCATGCGTCTGCTGCCCTTGTCTTTCTAGATGGTAGAGGTCGTGGGTTTGGGAGGTGCTGCCAAAGAAGCCTTGGTGAGTTTCTGCAGTGCAGTCTGTAGATGGTACACACTGCAGCCACGGTGTGCCGGTGGTGGAAGGAGTGGATGTTTAAGCTAGTGGATTGCCTGTTGATCAAGCAAACGGCTTTGTCCTGGATGGTATTGAGCGTTTTGAGTGTTGTTGGAGTTGCACTCATCCAGGCAAGTGGAGAGTATTCCATCACACTCCTGTCTTGTGTCTTGTAAATGGTAGAGAGTCATTGGCGAGTCAGGAAGTGAGCCACTTGCTGCAGAATACCTAGTTTCTGACCTGCTGTAGTAGCCACAGCATTTATGTGGCTGGTCCAGTTCAGTTTTTGGTCAATGGTGACCCCGCAGGAAGCTGATGATGGGGGTAATGCCATTGAATGTCATGGGGAGATAGTTATGCTCTTTCTTGTGGGAGATGGTCATTGCCTGATACTTGTGTGGTGTGATCATCTCCCTC